>NC_028642.1:17310076-17310774 GCF_001406875.1 Solanum pennellii | reverse complement strand
TATATATATATATATATATATATATATATATATATATATATAATGTTGGTCAGTTAAAATTATAGAGTTCCTTTATCTAAACACTACCAATTTTGGAATAAATTTAAATGAGAGTGTTTTTTTTTGAATTTTATGTTGTTTTTGGATCTAATGTTATAATAGCACAATAATTTGAGTCAATTTTTTCCTACAAGGAAAATAATTAGTGATGCTTAAGTTTGAATAAGTAGTATCCAAAATACATGGTCATAAGTTCATAGCAAATTAAATATGTTTCTCGTAGAGTAACATTATTATTTTCCAGTTATGTAAGATATTATATTTAGTAGATATTTTACACTATTTTCAAATATTTTAAAAACTAAATTTTACATAATTGTATTTTTATTAATATATGATATGACCGAACTATTACTTGACTCTAAATAAAATATTTTTCTACATTTTTTTGAAGGTACATAAATATTCCATAATTGTACAAATATTAATCAAAACATTATGTTTATAAATAATTAAAAAATACAAAGATAAATTTTTTATTATTTTAAAGAAATGATTTGTCATGACCCCAATTCTCAAATCATGATGCCTCAATTATAATAATCCACTATAAGTGAAGCTCACCTGTACCCTGCAATGACAAGAATTGGTTTCATGGATAGAAACAAAGATAAAGACAAAACTATAATATATATATA
>NC_028642.1:17218024-17309659 GCF_001406875.1 Solanum pennellii | reverse complement strand
TATATTATTCTCGCAAATCTATGAAGATGGTCAATGCAAAATCTTTTTAGTTATATGAAATAATGTATATATTTACTTCAATTTGATGAAGACGAATATTAGTCTTATCTCACTAATATTAACCTTCAACTGATGATACTTATATATAAGATCAATCTTAAAGAAGCAAGTGGCGCGTTGAAGCTAGTTGAAGATGTTGTCAATTATGGACATGGTATAGTTATTCTTAATTTTTACGTTGTTTAACTGTAGGTAGTCGATACATATTTGTAGGGAATCATATTTATTACACAAAGGATTATGGCTCCGCATGGGGAAACACTAGTTCTGATGATTTCATTATTTTTAAGGTGTTCCATTTTTTATGCTAAAATGTAGAAAATTTTATTCAACCAAATAGCACATGTACACCGCTAGTCTATTTTGGACTCTAGAACTAGTACTCAAGAGATCACCTATATGTCTATACTAATTAACTATAGAAATAACTCTAGCCATGGATAAGTATTTCATTGATCAAGAATTGGTTTCCAGTTAGGTAGGAACTTTCCTCTAATATGAAATTGGATTCAAAATTCATTCCATCTCTTGGCAGCATGTTCACTGTTTTGAGAATCGCCTTTAACACCTTTCATTCCAAATGTGATAGACACTTGTTGAATAAAACCAACCCAATAATTATGTGACTGGTCCACTGCTATGCTCTCTATTCGATATCTGTAGTTCATCCACACTTCTCCCTATTTGTCTAGGACTTTTCAACCATGTCAAGAGTGAACCCCATACCCTGGTAGAACATCAGAAGTTGAAAAGAAAATGCCTGAGTAATTTTCTCGAGAATGTGTTGCATAGTACATAACTAGTAGGAACAATTAACCCAATTTTCATAATTTGTAAACTATTGAAACTCTTTCACAGACGGCGAGCCATAAAATAAGTTGACATCTTGGCAACTTACCTTTTCAAAGTGTGAGGAACTTGACATGCCTCAAGCTACCCCCTGGACGCGGACACGAAACTTAGGACCACATATGATCCCAAGTTAACCCTGCTGGCATGATCATGAGGATATTATAGAATACAAATTGTAGTAGAAGCTAAATCATTATTTTAAACTCAAATGATGGGGAATAATCATATTCTATAATTGAGATATTTGGAAACAATGAGCTCAATACATAGGAAATATTAACTCAATACTAAGCTGAACCTAACTATGTCATAAGTAATCCTCTAATTAATTAGAAATACTGGGACAAGCTCGAGCTAAGTCTAGAAAAAACTGAAAAATAAAAGACTGAAATAAACTCGTGACTATTATCCTCGGAGAATGAGGACTCACCATTGAATCTGCTGAACTGAAGATCGGAAATTGATCTATGCGTGATCTGGATGCTGAGAACCTAAACCTACATAACGATAATATGTAGCTCACGTATGCGTCAGTACTTGAAAGGTACTGAGCATGTAGGACAAAATAAAGCTGAAATAAAACATAACTGAACAAGCACAAAAGCAAGTGTATTAATCTGAACATGATAAAGAATTATGAACTAACTGAATGCAATGACAAATTTATAACATGCTGAAACTGAATACTGAGTATAGTGATAAGTGTTTAATGCATGAGAGTCTGACTGAACTGTGGGAGTACTAATAACCGATAATAAAACCACATGAGCTAAATGTGGAGTTTAATGTAAACGCTCCATTGAGAGGACCCAATATATCCTGCGAAAGGTATAAAGGCATGCTGGTGTGATCACTAAACTATTGCCCACAGAGAGGACTTACAACCTACTAGGCTAGTAGTTATGGGACTAATTGGGTACATTGAACCCTAGTCGAACACGGTATTATACTACTCCCATTGATTTATGTAGTTCACTTATTATGTCTGAATTTTCAGTAATTACTAGGTATCTCAAAACTTAACATGCAAACTGAGAATGTAAAATTTAATCTTATAATGATGCATTAAAAACTTATGCATGTATAACTGAATAGCTGAAGTATCTGACTAAGCATGTGTAATTGATGAACTAAATAAATACAAAGAAAGGGTTCTGAAATTCATGCGATAAAATGAATAATAACTTTACAATCTGATTGGGAACATATATTTAGTAAATTCATGAAGTTCTATCAAAGTTCTAGAAAACCAAGGTTTAATCATGATAAGAGAATCAAGAATTAACTGAAAACTAGGGACCCAATGGGTGAAAGGAATCCACTAGTGAAATCCCCCATTTCTAGTGATGAAATTCACGGAGAAACACTTAGATTTCGGGACTGGAACTGCTGGAACCTTGTTGCGTTGTTGAACTAGGGTTCTTGATCTTTTTCTCCTTTTTTGCTTCTAATTTTCTATGTTTTGATTAATTATTTGACATAGGGTAAGTGTTAGTTATGTTTCTAGGCTTAAACTGACTAAATTCTGACGATTTAGGGTCAAAACGACGTATCTTAGGGTTTAAACAAAACGGGAAAATACCAAAAGACTCGTGCGTTAATTGCTGTCGAACAAAACGATGACCTAGACAGACGGTCCGTAGTTTCATCGACGGTCCGTCGTTTGGGTCCGTAGGTTGGGCCTGTTCGACAAGCCTTTACTAAAATGGACATAACTTTTTACTCGAAGGTATATTTTAGCAAGGTCGGTGGATATGGAAAGCTAATTCAATTATCTATGTTTTAGTATGTCATAGGATACCTAACCCAGTTTTTGCTAAGATTTTTGACCATCTGAAGTTGACCCAACTACATTTCCCCCCTAACTATCTTCTAACTTAAACCTACGGTTAGACCTATGGTCCGTAGGTCCATCTACGGACTGTGCTGGTCAATCGTGGTTCTTATCACATAATGGATAAATTGAGTGTTGATAGACGGATACAGACTACGGAGCGTGGTCTGACCTACAGACCGTCGGTTCGTCCATCGTTCGACACTTAGTCAAATTTTTCATGGTCTAAAATTTTGGGGGTCTGTGACTCCATCGACAGATGTGCAGGACGGACCATGGGTCAGACTATGGTCCGTTGATGACCACTGCCTATTGCACCTGTAGATTTTCTAAAAAACTAGTTTTTGGTCTGTTTTGGATACAAGATGTTACATAACAACTATGGTACTTTTAGGAATCGTGGTAGGAATAACTTGTACGTTTACTTGATACTGAGCAGCCCTTGATGTAAATACTTTTCTATCTCATCAACCATATTCACATTTGATAACCATTTTTGAGCCTCAAGAATATTTCTAATGATCCAACTTGCTTGTTTAGGAATTTGTGTCTTATCTAGAGATCAGTCCTTGATGTAAACATTTTTAATCCAATAGAACCCATAAATTGTCTTTCTTTATACTCACGACCCGAAAGATTTTACATATAGCTTCCATGCTGCATAGATTGTAGTTTAATAAACCCAGGCCTCCAATAAATTTGGATCTACATAGGGTTTTTAAAGCCATCAAACATCATTTTGTGCTCCTTGTCTGGAAGGAAGTATGACAAATATTAGTAACCAACTGGAACACTTTCAACTGTAGGAGGAACACTTTATCCTAATACGTCTACATATCGAAATACACACTTTTGATCAGTTGAACTCGACCACCATAAGATAAAATTTTGTTGTTCAAAATTTAATCGTTGTGTTCTTCTCTCCACTAGTGTCATGAATTGCTATCTAGCAATATTCGTTGAGGAAAAGGGAACTCAAGGTATTTGAAGGAAATTTCTCCAAGTCTAAAGTTCATTTAATATATGTTAAAACCTGAGATTACCCCCTAGACGTAACTGGCTTCTTCGACCTAGGAGATGTCTTAAACAAGCTCTTAGCATTCATCATTGTCGATTAAATTGAATAATAAGAAAATATAAAACTTTTCATTTGAAGTTAAGCTTCACTTCATTTATCAAAATTGAAAGCTAACTTGTGTCACATTGTCAGAGTATGAAAATTGAGACTTAGCCCTTCAAACATTATAAGTATTATGAAATGAATACAACATAGTCCTTATTATAGGAGAAGTGGGACAATATCTTTCAATATAAGAAACATGACTAAAGCTAGAATCATAGGTTTTTATCCTCGCACTTGAGGACTCACCAACTTGGGAAACAATTCAAGTTTCTTGAGAAAATTGTCTTGAATCACCTCAATGGCCCGAACCTGCATTTATGTAGAAAATACAAGAGATATTGGTTATTACAAAACTCATGTACTAAGTATGGAAACATATTCAAGTAAAACATTTGAAAAAATGCACAAAGGGACATTTGGTTATAAGCATGCTAAGTTCAATTTAAAATACTTTATGCACATTCGAATAATCATATACAAGTCCATATCACAACAACAATACATATTCATATTCAAGAGTAACTTCATAATAGAGACATATTCAACCTTACATATTTATAGTCCATTTCATCAATACATCACAAGACTTTATGTAGTGCATTTAGAATGTTTTAGGTTCGTTTTCATAGATTTATTAAGCCAAGAGATTATCCCTCAAATCAGCCACACTACACTCATATGAACATGACATTTACATCTACATGTGTACATGAAATATAAAGAACCATCATGCCATTTCAAGTCCAAAACCATGAATAATCGCCACAGCAACACACACTTACAGACATAGTTACATTTTTTGAAACATCAACATAAGTTACATAATAATAAACATACTTATAAAAACATAATCATCACGAAAACACGTTTCATCCCTATTTTTCTACTAGAAAACATAACCAACCTATGATTCAAAGGGAGCTAGTGACAGGGATATACAACGGGGAACAATCCTAGTTTTCGGAATGAATATTATGAACCTTAAGGGGTCTCTTAGGAAAGGGCCAAGAGATAAGAGAACCCATACCTTTTTGACGTTCAAACTTAGACTTTCTGCCAAAAGAAACCCTCGAAACACACGTCCAAATCCAAGAGATTCAACACCAACTTGACGTGAAAAATCATGTATTTGCCTCATGCGTTTGATTAGTTGTTTGTTTTTAATTTTCGTTGTGAGTTCTTCAAGTGTGAAGAACTTTTGTTTAACTACTGTTTTTGTACGTTATTGGCAGAGAAAAACGTGAGTGAGAATGATAGAGACGTGAAAGAGAGAGATGAGCGTGAGAGAGAAGAGTTTTTTTAGGCTTAGGAGTCTAGTTTAGGACTTAGTCAAATAAGGTTTTATTTAATTATTAAAGGTCTGATTTCCTTTTATTTTAAATGATCTAATAAATAGTAAATATAAATTAAATACATTAATATACCAACTTAACAATTTAATTCATTGCTTCCACTTAGGTTCGAACCCGGGTGGATCAAGACTTCACTTCAAAAGCGCAATTTCGGCCTCTCTCCCAAAAATGCCCCTCCACATTATTAATTAAATAATTAATTATATATTTAGGTTAATTAATATACTACCCTTAGCCTATAAAAAGACCATTTTACCCCTAGAACCTTCAAACCTAAGATTTTTCCTTTTTATGTCTGGTAAAGACTCCTTCAAGTAAATCTTCGTATTCGAGAGTCCTACATGGTTGGAACCAAACTTTCCTAGCTCAACTAACTCCACAAGTTAGTTGGCTTGGATGTAGCAAGGGCTCCAAGGTCTTGTTCTACACGCATCAATCCTTGTGAACCCTAGTCTAATCATAGGAATTCTTGACACATTAAACATTTTCTTATCTTATCTATTTTTAATTTTGTTACATTATCCGCCCCTTAGGAACATTGGTCCCCGAATGACACTACTCTTTACTAACAATAAGTAAGTCATCTATAGAATATATGCATACATAGGTAGTTCAATATTCCCCATTTGTGAATATTTGATTCATATATAAACATGATGGTGCACATCCTTGAAACCTACTAGTAGCTTCACATTAATAGACTAAGGAACTCTTTTTTAAACTAGTCTCATCAAAGCATACAACATAAGTAAACATGTAAGTCATACATATCAGCAACCAACATGATATCTCAAACATATTAACCTCATACTAGTGCATAAACACCATACACAGTCAAAATCATGAAAGACTAATTAAGGCTACGCACCTGAGACTTCACCAGAGGTGCCTACCCCTGCATCCCTAGAAAGGAGTGAGAAAGATCGTTGACTCCTTGGGGACACTTCACTTGTACCATTAGGTTGAACTGTCTCCTTCCCTTGTTCTTGACTTCTCCTATTCGGACAATCCTTCATCATGTGACCCGGTTTGCCACAACTGTAAAAAATGTTAAAGTCCATCATACATTTCCCCCATGCAGTATGCCACCCTTCCTATAAGGTGGCCTCTCCTGGGTTGTAAAGTCTTACGAACATCATGGAGTAATCCCTGACTACCATCGAGCCCTGCTTAAGGTTGATTAATTCATAAACCTTAGCCTCCTTCATTAATATGGGAAAGAACCGCCCTAGAAAAGTCATCTTGATAAGATCCCAAGTAATAGGACCCCCTCCTAAGACTCTGCTATCCTTCCACACCTCATACAGAGATTGAGCTGCGTACTTTGGCTGGTAGGATGCTAATTCAAACTTCTCCTCATCAATCAAACCCAATAGCCTCATCTTTTAAAGTACTTGGTTGGGCCAAATGGTACCAAAGTTGTCCTTACTTCTCCATCTGTCAACCCAGTTGTGTTAAATGACATCTCTACTCCAGTAGCTGGAGCCTAGGGAGAAACTTGAATTACCCCAGTAGCCGCTCCTCCAAATTTCCCCGCCTGCTTTTCTCCTTTTATTTATCTTTCGAAAACTTCAAGAGTTATTGTTAGATACACTCTTAACACCAAGAAATCCAACATTAGAAAATTCACATAAGATTAGAAGAAGGGAAATTTTCCTACGCATCATGCAGTCTCTAATCCAAGATAGTGGTGCACTTCACTACCATGACTTAGAAACTATTTGATGTGGTTGATGTGAACTTATTCTCCTCAGAATTTAACGTAACGCTCTGATACCAACTTTGTCACGACCGAAATCTAGACCCCTGACGAGATCGGCATTGTTGACCTCTCAAAGGTGGCAGACAAGGCTACATACGTCATTCTTATTTCATCTAGGTTAATTTTAGCGGAAAATTTGAAACTTTTTGTTTCTTGACATGCTTCCTAAACATTCACTTACATACGTAATTGTTCACCATCAACCATCTAACAGTAATATCATCAAATGAAATAAATAATTTATTTTAACTATAAAAATGTACTTGCCAAAATGGCACCAATACAATGTCTGAACAAAAACGCGAAAGAAACTCTAGTGGAACATACTCCACTAGCTCAATCCTAGAACTAATATAAAATGTAAATGGGCAAGCATCCTCGAAAGCATGATAGCCTACCAAGTTCGGATAAATTCTTGACGTCCGGATAACTGCAGTGTTGATCTTGTAGCTCTAGCGTCTACCTGTGCATGCACCTAAAAGTTTAGAGTTGTATAGGGTTAGTACACACTTGTACTAGGTATGGGTATATGCATGAACACACCAAGGACATGCATGAGTTATAATATCTCTTTCCTAGCAACATGATTATAGCAAGTCAAGTCAGTGGACTTTCCAAATTGAGATTAGGAAAGTGAGTGAACTTTCCAAATTCGGATCAGGAATGTTTATGAGCTTTCCAAATTTGGATTAGGAAAGTTAGCCCATGAGAGTAACATGAATCATCATACATAACATTTTGCACACAACACACAACAGCATACACATAGCACATATCATAATTCCTATAACACAAAACGTTGTTCATATCATTCATTCGTATGCCATGAGACCTTGGAACCATGGACTTGACATTAAGACTTCCCAAAAATGAGGGCTCAACATATGGGAGCTCAACTAGTGAGTCTGCTTTAGCAAACACAGAGTCTACTTCGTTCATTCACACACATATTTCATTTCATTCATGGGCCAGTGTAAACACCAACTATACCTGGGATGTAGTTAAATACTTTCATCGGGTTCGTTGTGCAATTACAAAGAATGACCTAATGTCATTACTTGAATCAAACTCACCTCTTGATTATCCTATCCTAACACATTTGGTATCATTCGTTTCATTATGTGCATCATTTGAGGCTGGACTCATTCATTCATTGGGAACTTTGACTTTAACTGACATAAATCATGTGAGCATCATGAAATCCAGTTTCATGAAACCCACAACAAAGATGTGTAATCACTGTCCAAAGTGACTCAAAACATGCTAGTGTACATGGGAATTGAACCCCGCCAGATCCCTATATTGGCAGTATAGGTTCGAAGACTAGGAGATATAAGGAGTCCCATACCCGGCATGCCGGATAGTCTCATCTCATGAGAGTTACGTGAACCGCCACCCTTGCCGAAAGAAGGCATCACCTCTCATAGCTAGTCTATCCATGCTCTGTATAAAGTTCCATTACATTCAACTCATACATCATGGAGGTTGTCTTCTAGTATGAGGACATCATAGATCAATAGATGATTTCTCATCTCATCATTATTATTAAGTGTGTTAATCTCAATACTAATACTTTCATTAGAGTGTTCATGGAGACTGATCTGTTCATTAACTCTACACTCTCATAGGTGAGTACGTTTTGGTAACATTCACGTAGGCTCCTTTGAGATTGTTCTCATCTTTTACATTAGCCTCATATAATGTTGTCACCATATTCATTAACATTTGCACAATTTCTCTTCATAATTACTCACTCCATTTTACGTGAATGTTCATTTCCTCATATGCCAATGCACTTGGCATCTGTGTGTTTCACACTCTTACTTCCCCATTCTAGGGTTTCATCATTTCATTACATAATAATCATTTCACCATATACCAATGCACTTGGACATTTAGTGTGTTTTACACTCGTACTTAACCCTTCTAGGGTACTTCATTTCATTACATACATCTTTAGTTCACTTATTTCTAATTGTATGCTAGACTTATGGTCTATACATACAAGCCATGAGGCTTCATTCATAGTTTGTTAAGTGACTCATATCTTCCTAAGATTATGTAGTACAAGACTTAAGTATCTCGTATGTATGCAAAGATCTTGATTTCGATCTAAGTAGGTGGCATTATTCTTTAGCATTTAATTCACGTATGACTCATGTATCATTACAGAATTTGGGCAAAGGAACCCGTTTTTCAAATCTCTTAAATAACACTTACATTTTTTACTATTCATTTTTGTTTGATCCATATGGCTTGGAGACCCAAGTTCGAGCCCCAATGCCTTTATTTTATTTTTCCCTTAATTTCTCTCTTCATTTTTCGCTTAATGGAGCTAACAGGATGTAGGACCGAACCCCCACAACCTTATTTAATTTTTAATTTCATTGCCTTTAAATTTCTCTCTTTTGGCTGAGCGGTTGTGGGTTTGAACCACCATAGCCCCTCGTTAAATTGTTTTATTTTTTCTCCTTAAATCTGCCTAGGAGGTCGTGGGTTCGATTCCCACGCCTCACATCTCTTTTCTTTCATTTCCTTTGACTCTTCCTCACTTCCTAGAGGTCGTGGGTTCTATTCCCACGCCTCAAATTTCTTTTCTTTCATTTTCTTTACTATCCTTCACTGCCTAGAAGTCGTGGGTTCGATTCCCACGCCTAACATTTCTTTTCTTTTATTATCTTTACTCTCCTTCACTTCTTAGAGGTCGTGGGTTCGATTCCCACGCCTCACATTTTATTTTTTTTCTTTTACTCTTCCTTAAGTCTGATTGAGAGGTGGTGGGTTCGAACCCCACTCGTCTCATATTTTTTTTCTTTTAAGTTTCATTTTCCAGCCAATACCATGGTTCGAATCCCCTTCACATTTCTTTTTATTTCTTTATATTCATTGTTTTTAACATAGTGAGGTCACGGGTTCAATTCTCCATGACATAACTTGTTTTAATTCATTTTTCAACATTTTGAACTCTCTTTGCTGACCGAAATTCATCACTAGAAGCTGGAAATTATCTTTTAATTTTTCAGCATCCTTTCATGAAGTTACACCTTAGTTCTTAGGGGATTTTTGTAGTGCATTGAGAACGTTTTAGGTGCGTTTTCATTGATTCATTTACCCAAGAGATTATCCCTCAAATCATCCACATTTAAACTCATATGAACATCACATTTACAACAACATGCGTGCATGAAATATAAAGAACTATCATTCCATTTCAAGTCCTAAACCATGAACAATTGCCACGACAAATCACACCTACACACATAGTTACATTTACGGAAACATCAACATAAGTCACATAATTCCAAACATAAATATAAATATATAATCATCACGAAAACACATTTCATCCCTAGTTCTTCTACCAGCGAAATAACAAACCTATGATTCAATGGGAGCTAGTGACAGGGATATGCAACGGGGAACAATCCTAGTTTTCAGAATGAATATTCGGAACCGTAATGGGTATCTTCGGAAAGGGACCAAGAGAAAAGAGAACCCATACCTTTTTGACGTTCAAACCCGACTTTCTGCCCAATGAACCCCTCCAAACACACGTCCAAATCCAAGAGCTTCAACACCAACTTTACGGAAAAACCCTCTATTTCCCTAACGTTTTTTATTAGTTGTTTGTTTATAATTTTCGTTGTGAGTTTTTCAAGTGTGAAGAACTTTGTTTTACCTACTGTTTTTGTACGTTATTTGGCAGAGAAAAATGTGAGTGAGAGTGATAGAGACGTGAAACAGAGAGATGAGCGTGGGAGAGAAGAGTTTTCTTAGGCTTAGGAGTCTAGTTTAGGACTTAGTCAAATAAGGTTTTATTTAATTATTAAAAATATTATTTCCTTTTATTTTAAATCATCTAATAAATAATAAATAAAAATTATTTTCAATAATTTAACAACTTAAATTAAAAACAATTTAATTCATTGCTTCCACCTAGGTTCGAACCCGGGTGGAGCAATACTTAACTTCAAGAGCCCAATTTCGGCCCTCTCTCCAAAAAATGCCCCTCCACCTTGTTAATTAAATAATTAATTATATATTCAGGGTAATTAAGATACTACCCTTAGCCTGGAAAAACACCATTTTACCCCTAGACCCTCCAAGCCTAAGATTTTCCCTTTTTAAGTCTAATAAAGATTCATTCAAGTAAATCTTCGTATTCGAGAGTCCTACATGGTTGGACCCAACCTTAACTAGCTCAACTAGCTCCCCAAGTTATTTGTATTGGATGTAGCAAGGATTCCGAGGTCTGGTTCTACGCGCATCAATTTGTGTGAACCCTGGTCTAATCATAGGCATTCTTGACGCATTAAGCATTTCTTATCTTATCCATTTTTTGGTTTGTTACACTCATAAGTTTATTAAAATTTCATTCCTTTGGGTTGAGATAATTTACTGAACCCTTTAGCTTTAAAAAGCCCCTTCTGGAATCAATGTTCCCCTTTTAGTTCAATACCCTTCCGAAACTCTTAGTTTCCTTTTAATTTAAATTGAAACATTCATAAATCTTTAGGGAATACTTAGTTCCCTTATGAATTTTGACAAAATTACTCAAATCCTGCTCTTTACTTAACTTGAAACTTATTTCATAGGAAATACTTAGTTCCCTTATATCTTTTGAGAAAAGAAATCCACTCTTGCTCTTTACATAACTTAAAACTTAACTCTTCAGCGAATTCTTAGTTCACTTATAGATTTTGAGAATTTAACTAAACTCTTTACTGTTTAATCAACCTGTAACTTGAGCGTTAAAACAAAGTAAGAATGATTGCTTAAGACTCTTGGCAAACTTTAACAACTTCTTGTGACTTGCTTCTTACTTTTAAACATGACTCCTTACTTCTTTGACTTTGATCTTAACTTTCCATGAATTGGATTATGTATTCAAAAATCATGATCTCATGTTTTTATAGATTATTTCATGATGTTTTGATGTACTTTAGAATGTTTAAATCAACAAGGAATGATAGGTACATAACTTAGGAAGTAGTATGAAAAAAATAGGGAAAGAACGGGGTCTAATGGGGGGCTTTGCACTATGAGAAGTGCGGAGCGCCAGAGTCTGACAAACAGAGGCTGCCCTAAAGTGCTCTGTCTGTTGCGGTGCGCCAGGGTCTGATGGACAGAGTCTATCCTGAGGTGCTCTAGTAGGCGTGGTGCGCCAGGGCCTATCAGACGGGTTTTCCGACTTTACTTCTCTATTATTCAATTCTAAACCTCCCAAACTTCCATGTATCCCATACCAAACATTGACGATCTCTAAATACATTAGTACCAAACAGATTAGACCCCAAAACAGTACGTAAATATGAGTTAAATCTTCTTGGGATACATTACCGTTAAATTAACAAGAATTTAATGAATTTTCATCAAGAACTCCCATATTCATCATTCCATAAACTCTAACTTGCTGAATTGAAACAAATTGGGTGTGGGTAAAAGGAACATACACCAAATTATCTCACATACCTCTATAGGGATCACCAACAACGAAATCCACGAAACGATCTTGGAGTTCTTGGACAATTCTTGATCTTCCTCTTCTTTTCTCTTTTTTCCCAAGCCTAAGCATTCTTAGATTTTCTAAAACATATTAGGAATTTGTTTTACCCCTAATATAACCTAAAAATATTAGTAAATACTAAGGTGGAAAGAGAACTTTAACCTTACTAAAATCCGTATTGGATTTTCGTCAACTTAATAGGCCAACATCCGAAAGGCATATCTCCCTCATACGACATCCGATTTCCAAAAACTTGGTGGTTTTCGATAATTCTAAGGTATTTCCAACCATATAAAGAAATCATCCAAACTTCTCCTGAGCTTCAAGTTATATCCGTTTGAATATGACCAAAACTCACTTTTTAAAGATGGAAATTTTCTCGATTTCCTGACTAATTTAAAAAATGAATTATTCTTGGTTTCTTATCTTATATTATTTAGTTCTAGTTATTAGATTTTACAATATCTATCCTTTGGGAACATTCATCCTCGAATAAGAACTCTTTCACCAAGATAAGGGTAGAAACGTCATTTCAGCACACAACAAACAAACGCAAGTAATAAATGCTTATACAATTCTTTATAAATTTCTAAGAAGAGTATTTAGTACCTTGATCTGCATTCTCTCCTGATTCAAAGAGATGTGGATATATCTTCTTCATATCCTCCTCATCTTCCCGAGTCTCTTCTTCAACGAATTGGTTCCACCAAAGGACATTAATTGAAGTAACTTCCTTTGTCCTCAATTTGCGAACTTCACGAACCAAATTCTGAACCGTAAATTTTTCATAGGATAGGTTATCCTTAATCACAACATTCTCTGTCGGTACTATCAATGAAATATCACCCAAGCACTTCTTACATATAAAAATATGGAATGGCGAATGAACTGCTACTAACTCTTTGGGTAGCTCGAACACATAAGCCACATTACCCACTCTTTTGGATATAATATAAGGTCCAATATACCGGGGACTAAGTTTCCCATTATTACCAAACCTCAAATCATCTTTCATGGGTGGAACCTTAAGATACACCCAATCGTCCACCTACAACCATAATGTCCTTCTTCTAACATCTCTATAGGACTTTTGGTGACTCTGTAATATGGTCAATATTTCTTGGATCACTTTGACCTTCTCCATAGCTTGGTGAACTAGATTTGGTCCTACCAACCCTGCTTCATCAACATCGAACCACCCTATAGGAGATCTACATCTTCTCCCATAACGAACTTCATATGGAGCCATTCACAAATGGTAATTGTTGTTATAGAGGTCTGTGATCATCCCAATTTCCCTTGAAGTCGATTACACAAGATCTTAACATATCTTCTAAGGTCTGGATAGTTCGCTCTGCTTGTCCATCCGTCAGAGGATTAAATGCAGTGCTTAAGTTCATCTTTGAACCCAAACCTCTATATGAAATAATAGAGACTAGAACTCCATGAATTCTTACCACTTCTTGAAGGTACAACTTAGAATAAACCTCAGCCGAATAGGTAGTCTTCACCAGCAAGAAATGGGCTGACTTTTGTTATTCTATCAACAATCACCCAAATAGAGTCATGCTACCTTCGAGATCTTGCAAGCCTGTGATGAAGTTCATATTAATAATCTCCCACTTCCATTTCGGAAATTCTATATTTTGAGCTAAGCCTCCAGGCCTTTGGTGCTCTACTTTTTCTTGCTGACAATTTGTGCATTTGGCAACAAACTCAACAATATCTTTCTTCATGCCTTCCCACCAATATACCTCTCTCAAATAAACGGTACATCTTAATTGAACCCGGATGGATGAAGTATCTTGAGCTATGATCTTCCTCCATTATCCTTTTTTGGAGTTCATCCACCCTTTCAACATATAATCTAACTTGTTACTTCAGCACACCATCTCCCCTTGTTCAAAAGTCATTACTCTTTGCTAATGAAAATTCACCTTTAAGTCAAGCAAAATGGGTCCTGGTATTGCTTCTCTTTCACCTCTGGCACAAATGATGCATCAACCCCATTGGTCACCACTATGCCTCCTTCTATGAAATCCATGAGTCTCACTCCCAAACATGCAAGTCTGTGAACATTTTTTGCTAACTCTCTCTTTCCTTCTTCAACATGGGAAATATTTCCCATAGAAAACATGCTTAACGCATAAGCAACCACGTTAGTCTTACTTGGATTGATAGAATACGCATGTCACATCCTTGAGTAATTCCAACCACCTCCTATTCCGAGATTGAGATCTTTTTGAGTGAACACATATTAGAGGCTCTTGTGGTCATTGAATATGTCAAGATGAACATCATACAAGTAATGGTACCATATCTTCAAAGAAAACACTATTGTAGCCTATATTAAGTCATATGTTTGATAATTCTTCTTATTAACCTTCAACTGTCTAGAGTCATAAGATATAACCTTTCCATTCTGCATCAACTCGCAGCGCAAACCAACTATCAATGCATCACAGTACACCACAAAACCACCCTCTGGTGAGGTAAAAACAAAGCGGTCGTCAATCTCTTTTTCAACTCTTGAAAGCTTTTCTCACAAGCTTCAGACCATAAAAATTTGATTGTCTTCTCAGTTAACTTGGTCAAAGGAGACGAGATAGATGAAAACCATTCAAAAAGTCTCCTATAATAACCATCCAAGCCCAAGAAATTCCTTATATGAGTTGCAGATGTGGGTCTAGGCAAACTCTGAACTACTTCTATCTTGTGAATGTCAACTCTAATCCAATCACCATAAATAATGTGACCCAAGAATACCACAAAATTAATCCAAAACTCACATTTGGTGAACTTGGCATATAACTCCTTATCTTTTAAAGTCTGCAAAACAATTTTGAGGTGACTAGCATGATATTCTTCATTCTTTAAATACACTAGTATGTAATCAATGAAGATGATGACAAACAGATCTAAATAAGGTTTGAAGACTCTATTCATGAGATCCATGAATGATCCAGGTGTATTCGTTAAACCAAAGGACATAACCAAAATTCAAAATGCATATACCTTGTTTTAAAAGTTGTCTTGGGAATATCACATTCCCTAACTTTAAACTGGTGATAGCCTTATCTAAGGCCAATCTTTGAAAAACAAGAAGCACCTTGAAGTTGATCAAAAAGACCATCTATCCTTGGAAGAGGATATTTATTCTTGATGGTCACCTTATTCAATTAGCAGTTGTTGACACCCAATTTTGACCGACCTTTAACTATTTTTAGGATTATATCCGACTAAATACGAATTTTAAAATTTACTTAAAGTTTTGAAGTTTTAGTCGATTTTTTTCTCAAAAATTATATATTTTAGTATCGTTTACTTTATAAAATTATTATAAATATTATTATATTTTAAATTTTTTAATGAATTTCAAATGTTAAAATTTAAATGATTTTCAATTATATAAAAATTTTAATATATGTAGTATTTTAATTAAATAGTAATTCCTACACTTCCCTTAAATTTTAAATTCTAGCCTATTCTATCATAATTTCTTTCAAGTCTAGCCAGTTTAATTAGAGTTTATTTCAATCATAGCCCCTCTTTCATTCCAATTCCAGTCAAATTTTAATTGCAATTGTAGCCATTCCATATTCAATCCAATCTGATTTCAATACATCTCATCTTTTAATCTCATCCATCTATTTTATTAATCAAATCTTAACCCTTAATCTCTTATTGAATCAACGGTTGTGATTAAATCTCATATTCTCTTTCTTCAACACCAAAAGACCCCAAAACCTAAAACATTTTTTTTTCATCTCCTTCTCTTCCCCCTCTCTCCAAGCCGCCGCCTCTCTCCCTCTTTCTCCCCTTTCCGCCCTCCTCCCTTTCTGCCTCTCTCGCTACCCCTCTCCCTTTCCCTTTCCTTGTTCTATCTTCCCCTCTCGCCTTCCTTGCCGCCTCCCCGCGCCTCCCATCAGTGTCAGCAGCAGCAGTCCCCGACGAGAACTCCTGCGCTCGGCCAGCAGCTGCGAAGAGGAGGATCGCCAGGCAGCCCGCGAGAGACAGCAGCAGCCAGGCGAGGAGAAACGGCTCCAGCAACTCCACGCAGCAGCAGCCAGGCGAGGCGACCAGCGGCTCCAGCAACTCCACGCAGCAGCAGCCGACAACACCGGCAACAACTCCCACCAGCAGCTCCGGATAGCGAGACAACGAGAACTCGATGAATTTAAAAACGGTTAAACACGGATTTTTTACAAATCCGTCTAGGTCCGTTCTCTTTTGATTAAAATCTCTTTTTTTTAATTTTGGTGTGACTGGTTTCTCAATGCTTTGCTTGTAACATGTTAAAAATTATACGAAATCATTATCTTGAACAAATTATATTGTTAATGATCTGTGAATTTCTTTTTATTTCTTTGATCCATATAAATATGCCCTTGTGTTATATGCTTTAGTTCTTAGTATCCTTGAGGTTTTATACTGATTTGAATTTCAGTTTTTTGACTCAATATTTGGCTTTCATAATCTGTCCGCAGTATGTTTACTCCCTCCTCTCCTTGATTCTTAAAATTGGTTAATAAATCTTGATAAAAATTCAATCTATTTGCATCTATTTTAATTAATGGGTTAAATAAGTTATTGATCATGCTTAAATCTATGAATCTTTGCAATATCCATGCTCATACAAATGATTGGAGCCATTGATGATTTTGTTTGATTTTAGTTTAATTTGATTAATTTGTTTTTCATCCTATGGTAATTCTTACATATTAATCATTTCCTATTATTAAAGATAGACAAGATTATATATATATATATATAGTGATTTAGTTGATTGTGTCAAATTATATTTAATATATGAGCAAGTCTAAATATAATTCCTTCTACCCTTTAATATTTACGTCTAGTTTATATGATTGAATTAATTCAATGTCTAAAATATTCTTTCCTAGTTCATTTTACATGATGTATTATGATAAATTGAAGTTGCTTATCTTAACTTTGACATATTTTTTACTTGTTTTTATATTTGATAAAAATAATTTAAAATAATTATGTTTTGGCTCTTATTTGTTTAAGGTAAAAGAATATTGTCTACCTTACTTTATTCTTACTCACCTTTTTTTTTTGATTTGTCTCTCCTTATTTAAGAAAAAAAAAAATATTTCTCTTCCTAATTTATTCCTGCTTATAATTGTAAGTGATATTTTTTAAAATTTTCTGATTTTGGCTCTCTTTTTTCAATAAGGAAAACAGTATATTTAATTGATTCCTTTAAATATTTTTTCCCTTGTTTGTTTCCCCCTCTTTGCTATATAAATAAGACTCCCTCCCTTCATTATTTCATCAACTCATACACTCATTCACTCTCAATCACAAGTTCTCTCATCACTCTTCCTTCTCTCATTGCTCTCTTGCTACTCTAACAATACATTAAGATTCCGGTAAACATTCAAGTGTTCTTCTTCGCTATTTTGCTATTTTGCTTTTGTTCGAGTAAAGGTTTGATCAACTTGTTTTTCCATTGCTACCATTCCTAATCTATTTAACCGGTTATTATTCAGAATTAGCATTTACATTATTTTTTGTATTCGTACATTTGTGTGAGCTCATTGTTCTATTCTTTTGTTATGTATAAGTTGTTAAACAGTTGGCATATTGTCTCACCTTGAATAATAAATGTGATTACTTGTGTAGTTATTTGATTGCTTTGACAGGTTTCAAACTTTATGTTCAAGTTGAAGATTAGCCATGAAGAAAGATTTATTTGTTTATTTGAATCTATATTTTTTTTCTTATTTTATTTATTTGAATGTTGTAACATTTGTATAACTCTGAATCTCATATATATAAATTTATTTGGGGGATCGTCTAGGGGAAGGGGATTTACATGCTGCTTGTTCATTGTAATTTTTTTTAAAGTTAGAAATCATGCCTATAGGTTTATCTATAACCACCTAGAATTATTATTTGTAGGTGTTATAATCTAACAAATTTTCAATTTGCTTGACGCTTTTGTTAATAAGTCTTAAAAAAAATAACTAGATTCCATTAATTTTTGAATGTTAAAATCAAATCGTAATAATTTAGTAGGCTGATTAGGTGTTTTAAAATGTTATAACTTTTTTTATTATTGTCTTGTCACGTACAAACCACGCCTAAGGATTAAATTGTTCATATCATTTAGATTTACAAAATCATGCATATATGTGTTACTCCGTTTTTTTTTCTTTGGACACCAAGAGATCATGTCTATAGGCTTGTAAATAAACTTTTAGCATATCCATAATAAAAATAAATTTGTTGTGCATATTTGTGCCCTCCCCCTAAAATTAGTTAATATTATTAATTAGTAATCTTATTTGTCCTCTTGAAGATTTCCGCATTTATGATGCAATATGTTGCATGTTTTTCTTAAAATAATAGTAATAAATTAAAATCATTTCATGCATTTAACAAACTACTTGGCTTTTGAATATTTCATAGCAAAATCTTTGCATTTAATAAATTTACTACATTAATGTTCTATTTTTTTTTCTTTTTCTTCTTACAAAGTTTTGCAATATTTTTTCAAAAAAGAGTCATTATTCAATCATCCTTTAAAACTTTGGATTGATTATGACATTGTTTTTTTTTTGAAATAAATTATAAGCACTATCTCCTAACCTATCGTTAGTGGGAAAGTCAAAGGAACTATGAGGTCTAGTTCCAAATTTTAAATTAAACCGACGCGTCCCCGGAAGTACCACCTACCCATGAATTTTAAAAGGAATTATGTGTATTTATGTGTAAATATTTATGTGCCTATATGTAAACTAAATCTTTTTAATCATTTTCAAAAACATAAAAAAAATTTTAAGACCGACCTCAAATCAAAATTGTTTCTACGGTGGAGGAGCGCGATCAACAATATCGTGGCATCATCCCTATAAAGGAACAAACATTTTTTTTAAAATAAAAATTCCTACTCAAAACTTATCAATTTTCAAACTTTACTTTCGCACATATTAATCGCTTAATATTTGCCAATTCTGTTTATAACATAGTCTCATACGCTTAAATGAAAATTAAATTTGATTGTTTATTTATTGCTATCACCTAGTCTTGCATATCTAAATTAATAAAAAAAATAACAAAATACTCTTAATTGTTTTTTTGTATTTGTTATCACTTAGCAAGTATATTATTAAATAATAATGAAGTGACCTTGATTGCTACTTGTAACCCCCACATAGATTGCATGAGACACGACCGGGACCCACATTTGTGGACCTCGAGGGATGCCTAACACCTTCCCCTCAAGGTAATTTGAACCCTTGCCCTAATCTCTGGCTCGTTGACTTTAGCTAGACTTAGTTAGGTTAGATAGGTGCCTTAACGCGCCTTAATTCGTTAGGTGGCGACTCTAAACTCAAAATCCCAAAAGAGTTGTTAGGTCGTGCACGAAACCCATTTTATGCGAAAATGGGGTGCGACAGAATGGCGACTCTGCTGGGGAAATTAGGTTCTTACCATTACGTGTTAATTGCTTATTTATGTGGGGTTTACTTCATTTTTGGTCATTTCATTATTTGTTAGGTGCTTACCATGTTTAGTTTATTTTGTTGCCTTATTTACTGTCTTCTCTCCATGTTCCACCCTTTCCCTTTTTATTAATTGTTTATTACAATGTTTCACCTCTTCCCTTTTCCCTTATTTTCTTACATTTTTAATCTCGTATCCTCTTTCCTTATTTGCGTGATTTTAATATTTTGATATGTTTAAATTTCTTTATTTATCCGTGCTTATTTAGCTATTTATTATTTATAATCTGTCTATATGTTACTGCTTTCCAATTTAAATGCTAAATGTTTATTGCTTTGATAATTGGCATTCCGCTCATACTTCCCCCAATTGGGACCCTCTTCCTTTTTTTGTTTTTGTTCTCGTGATGTTGTGCCTTCGCACCTCTCACAACTACTCCAATCTTATTCAAATACCCATTATAGAGAGTCGGCATATGCGTGGATGTAACGGATAGTTTTACTACCGCGAAGCCACGAGCCTGTCGCATAGAATCCCTTTCAAGTCTGTGTCAAGCCAACTCTTAGATGTCTTGGTTAAGTCATACATGCTGCATAAGCCCTAGGTGGTTTGACCCTTGGTGTCAATCCACATAATTAGTAGCCACCCTCTCGTCTAAAGGGCCCCAACACCCTCAGACAAATTGCATATTATGTGCCAACGTGATCATAATAATTAAATCAAGCCAACGTTGTCAAAATGGAGTTTAGAAGTCGTTTGTTACTTTGTTTGCAGAGTCATGACTCACCCTCACTTTCCCAACACGCAAATGGTGGTCAAAGTTAATCCCATTTTGAAGACTTGGTGGAAAGATATTCAAAAAAATCGAGAGTTAGAAGCAAATGAACTGTTAGGCGGCCTCACTGCTTTGATCTCCGTAGAGTCAGATCGTCACTTAATCAAGGCAGTGTTGAAATTCTGGGACACTGAGAGGTTAGTCTTCAAATTCAAGGATTTTGAGCTAACCCCAACAATCGAGGAAGTGGGAGGATTCATGGGTCTCGCATACAAAGAGCTGGAAATGATTGTTCCACACAAGCCAAGTCCAAGATCTTTTCTGAAGCAAATGAGCATGTGTCATAATCCAAGTCTACTTTGTCTGAAAGAAGGTTGGATTTCTTTAGAGTTCTTATATTCTCGCTTTGGGGATGAGGAAGGTCATCAAAACTTTCACAGAGAATTTGCTTGCTCTTCTGTAAAATGGGAAAGATATCGTCTTAATGCATTCGCCGTCGCCCAATTAGGCTTATTGGTTTTTCCTAGAGAGAGAGGAAAGATCCACACCGGTTTGTGTTACGTAGTTCGTATGTTGGCTCGAGGTGGGAAGACCTTGGTCCCCATGATACTTGCAGAAATTCTAAGAGCTTTGACTGCATGCACTAAAGGCAAAAGATACTTTGAGGGGTGCAACTTTCTGCTGCAACTTTGGGCCGTCGAACATTTCTACCAAGAGCTAATAAAGTAGACATTGTTAGAGGGACTATGGGGAACAAAATTATCAATCATCGCCTAAGGATGAAATATTTTATCTCCCCTGTGGGAACGGAGGACTGGTTCACATACCTAAAGGAGCGCTCAGCCGTTGAAATCCAATGGAAGTATTATTGGTTGAAGCCATGACGTGCCATCATAAGAGGAAATGAACTTTACTTCATTGAGCTTATCGGTTTGAATGGTGTACAACCATACGCACCACTTCGAGTCTTTGGACAATTCGGACAGATCCAAATGATACCTCTGCGATCCCACATGAGCCACTATGGATATGACTTTGGGTCAGAATTACCGCAAGTGAACACTATATTGAGAAGATGGAAGAATGTGATAACTATCGATGTTCAAGAGCACCGACCCTTCTGCACACCTGAATACTACATATGGCTTTTAGAAGACGCAAAGCATAGAGATTTGAGCGAAGGAGGTCTTCCTGGTTTTGGCGATGAAAATGAGAGAAGATGGGCTCGCAACCTCCTCAACACCGATTATGACATTACCCCAGAAATGAGGAAGCAGATTGTGCCTAACATTGGAGAGCAACATAATTAAAGTTTTTTTTCTCTTTACTCCCCATGTGTTATCCCTAGACCTTTAGTTATCTCTAGATTGATGTAATAAATATAAATTATTTCAATAATTGAAAGTCATTTTATTGTCTAGCTCTAAAGTCCAAATTGGCAAATAAGTCTTGAATTAGTTATTGTGCATCACTTATATGTCGCTTAGGCCTACCTCTGGCTCAACGAGGATCCTTTGCATTTAGGGCGTTTATCTTAAAATAACGTGTTTGATATCCCAATTTATGCAATGTTCTAACTTGGGCTTTATTTTGCTTTTATTTTATTTATTTATTTTACCCTTTCCCAATGGTTGATCTGTAGACCATTGTTTATCACACGCAATCAAAGGAATCATTTCCTCCTCGTGCGACTGAGAATTGCAAAGGAAAAGTGAAAGTGACTAATGCTAAGGTTATGTGCAAAACTATTGAAAAGAAGTGCCTTTCAGACAAGTTGGTATGAAACCTTGAGTAGAAAATAAAGAAGTTAGAAGAAGAGTTGTTGGACATGCGCGAGTGGGCAAAGTTGTTACTCTCTGCCAATCCAACTTAGGAGACAAACATGGATATGTCACCCTTCGCAAGTCAAGTCACTCTCCAAAATAATCCTCCTCCAGATTACTCTACCTCTCAAAGTCAACCGAGCTCCATTCAAATACCTCAAAAGAACATCTACTTTCCAAATCATCCATATCCTCCGCAGCATCATGCATATGCTCCTAAACCTCAACACCTTACTTCACACCCACATCACCCTACTATGCAAGCTCCTCAATTCGAAAGACCTCTGCACCAAGTTCCCTGACATCATGCACCTCTCATGCCATTTCCAATCCCTCCATATCAAATGTCTCTGTACCAAAGACCTCCTATGCCATATCTTTTGGAACTACATCAGACCTGATTCCCGTTTAAGAGGGGATACGTAGGCGCTCCTATGGGGTTCGGTCTTATCATAAATAAAGCTTTCATTTTCCCCTTCTATTGATAATTGGGGCAGAATTTTGGAGAGAATCTCAAAAATTCCATCAAGATTTCTCCTTGCACATCTCCATAATGGGGCAGATACTCAAAAATTCTATCAAAAGCATTTCTTCTCAACAACTGGGTCAGAATATTGAGAGGATCTCAAAATTGCTGAAAATCAAGGCTGGGTAGAAATTTTTAAGAGAATCTCGAAAATTCAACAATCGAGCTATAACTACAACAGATCAGAATGACAGAAGTTCGACACTGGGGCAGAAATTTTGAGAGGATCTCAAAATTTTCGACAACACTCCAAAGAACATTCTATCAGACACCAAAGGAGCATGCTGTGCCAAATCATGGATACAGATCAACCTCCCCCTTTAAACTAACTATTTTTCTTTGAATATTGTAAATACAGGTACATATACAAAGGCAAGTTGAACAATTAATATAACACTTTTGAGCCCGACAAATGACACTCGACCCTTCCAACAAAGCGGATGTCCAAGCTACTACATACTCTCCTCATTCAACTATGAAATTGCACTATGCATGAGATTTATGATTGCATGATTACATTATGCCCGAGATCACATTATGCTCGAAGAAATGCATCATTGCATGTGCTCGATACTGCATGTGCCCGAAGAAATGCATCATTGCATGTGCTCGATATTACATGTGCCGGAAGGAATGCATCATTGCATGTGCTCGATATTACATGTGCCCAAAGAAATGAATCATTGCATGTGCTCGATATTACATGTGCCCGAAGAAATGCATCATTGCATGTGACCAATATTGGATGTGCCCGAAGAAATACATCATCACATGTGCCCAAGATTGACTTATGCTCAAAGAATTGCATCATTGCATGTGCTCGATATTGCATGTGCCCGAAGAATTGCATCATTGCATGTGCTCGATATTGCATGTGCCCGAAGAAATGCATCATTGCATGTGCTCGATACTACATGTGCCCGAAGAAATGCATCATTGAACGTGCTCGATATTGCATGTGCCCGGAGGAATGCATCATCGCATTGTGCCCGAAGTTTGCATAAGCCTAAGATTGCATCGTGCTCGAAGTTTACATGTGCTCGAATCAAATCAAGTCATAAGTATCAACAGATGCCAAAAACAGATATGCTCTCTTTACTCATTACTTACATTCCAAAGGCGTCATCCTCCAAAGGCATCATCTTTCATGGCCTGCGGACTTCATGTCATGGCCTGAGGACTTATTTTATGCTTACCATGTCCCTAAGGTATCATAGTCTAAAGGCATCATCCTTATGGCCTACGGACATCATATCATGACCTAAGGGTTTAATTTCTGTCTATCATGATCCGAAGGTGTCATAGTCTAAAGGCGCCATTTTCATGGCCTACAGACAACATTTCCATGACCTGAGGATACACTTTGCATATCATGGCCCTAGACATCATAGCCTAAAACGTCATTTTTTCACGATCTTAAGGAAAACATTCATGGTCAACATGGGAATTGCATCATTTTTACATTTACCGCTTATTTTGATATATATGTTCGAATTACTCCATTTAAGTTTTATTACAAGTTACAGATGTGCAAATTACAGACAAAATCTCCTTCTGAACAACTGTTCACTTGCTTACAAACAAAGGCTCCGACAAATTCTTGGCTACTCGCACTATCGTTTTGCTACTCATCCATCGTTCAGGCTACCATGAAAATATCTTCAAATTCAACTCGCAACTGTGACCTTCTATCTCTTCATCTAGGCTCGTTCGCCTTACAATGCGACATCTAGGTTCGTCCGCCTTACAATAAGACATCTAGGCTCGTCCGCCTTACAAAGCGACATCTAGGCTCGTCCGCCTTACAATGCGACATTTAGGCTCGTCCGCCTTGCAATGCGACATCTAGGCTCGTCCGCCTTACAATGCGACATTTAGGCTCGTCCGCCTTGCAATGCGACATCTAGGCTCGTCCGCCTTACAATGCGACATTTAGGCTCGTCNCTAGGACATTTAGGCTCGTCCGCCTTAAAACGACATTTAAGTTTGTCCATCTTATAGGACATTTAGGCTGTCCACCTTAAAGGGACATTTAGGCTTGTCCGCCTCATAGGACATTTATTCGTCCGCTTTATAAGATATTTAGGCCGTCCGCCTTAAAATGACACTTAGGCTCGTCCGCCTTAAAATGACGTTTAGACTCTCCTTACAACCAGAGATTTTTCTTAGTATTATATCGCTACTATCAAATCTATTGGATTTTGACGTTATTCTTCAGAGATGGGTTTCAATCCTTCAAGAAGTTAAAGACTATAGAGGCTTGCACTACGTCTCCAACAGATACGCTTCTTATCACCTTTTGTCATTTATTTAGAACTCAAATTTTATCATTATTTGTCATACATTATTTATAAGCTAACATTTTATCTAGAATTTGCAGATATGATCGATCGCCCCTTGATTACAATTATCATGCTATCATATATCACAACGAAGACCCTATCAATTCTTCGTTTTTCATACTCCGAACCTTGCTCAAATGGTGATATCCTCACTCTATCATGCTGCTTCTCTATCACTCTCTTCTAGCCTCTCAATCTCTCTTTTCTCGCTACTCTATTCTTATCCATTCAAGCCGAAATCGTGCCTTTCAAATACCTTAGCGCTCTTTCAATTTTTAAGAGTTTCATTTGCTCTTGAATCTAGAACTACACACGACCTGATTCTCGTATAACCAGAGATATGTAGGCGACTTAAAACCAAAGTCTCGGTCGTACCCTTTTTTTAACTCTACTTCGTTTCAATTGATCCACTAACATCTGTCGTCGATCGGACAGAATCGGCAACTAAGTCAACGTTGGTTGCCTGACAATTCATTCTTCATTCTCAATCAACCAAGGGGCAGCTGTTTACACCCAATTTTGACTGACCTTTAACTATTTTTAGGATTATATCCGACTAAATACGTATTTTAAAATTTTCTTAAAGTTTTGAAGTTTTAGTCGATTTTTTTCTCAAATATTATATATTTTAGTATCGTTTACTTTATAAAATTATTATAAATATTATTATATTTTAAATTTTTTAATGAATTTTAAATGTTAAAATTTAAATGATTTTCAATTATTTAAAAATTTTAATATATGTAGTATTTTAATTAAATAGTAATTCCTACACTTTCCTTAAATTTTAAATTCTAGCCTATTCTATCATAATTTCATTCAATTCTAGCCACTTGAATTAGAGTTTATTTCAATCGTAGCCCCTCTTTCATTCCAATTCCAGTCAAATTTTAATTGCAATTGTAGCCATTCCATATTCAATCCAATCTGATTTCAATACATCTCATCTTTTAATCTCATCCATCTATTTTATTAATCAAATCTTAACCCTTAATCTCTTATTAAATCAACGGTTGTGATTAAATCTCATATTCTCTTTCTTCAACAACAAAAGACCCCAAAACCTAAAACATTTTTTTTTCATCTCCTTCTCTTCCCCCCTCTCTTTAAGCCGCCGCCTCTCCCCCTCTTTCTCCCCTTTCAGCCCTCCTCCCTTTCTCCCTCTCTCGCGACCCCTCTCCCTTTCCCTTTCCTTGTTCTATCTTCCCCTCTCGCCTTCCTTGCCGCCTCCCTCCGCCTCCCATCAGTGTCAGCAGCAGCAGTCCCCGACGAGAACTCCTGCGCTCGGCCAGCAGCTGCGAAGAGGAGGATCGCCAGGCAGCCCGCGAGAGACAGCAGCAGCCAGGCGAGGAGAAATGGCTCCAGCAACTCCACGCAGCAGCAACCAGGCGAGGCGACCAGCGGCTCCAGCAACTCCACGCAGCAGCAGCCGACAACACCGGCAACAACTCCCACCAGCAGCTCCGGACAGCGAGACAACGAGAACTCGATGAATTTAAAAATAGTTAAAGACGGACTTTTTACAAATCCGTCCAGGTCCGTTCTCTTTTGATTAAAATCTCTTTTTTTTTTAAATTTTGGTGTGACTGGTTTCTCAATGCTTTGCTTGTCAGATGTTAAAAATTATACGAAATCATTATCTTGAACAAATTATATTGTTAATGATCTGTGAATTTCTTTTTATTTCTTTGATCCATATAAATATGCCCTTGTATTATATGCTTTAGTTCTTAGTATCTTTGAGGTTTTCTACTGATTTGAATTTCAGTTTTTTGACTCAATATTTGACTTTCATAATCTGTCCGCAATATGTTTACTCCCTCCTCTCCTTGATTCTTAAAATTGGTTAATAAATCTTGATAAAAATTCAATCTATTTGCATCTATTTTAATTAATGGGTTAAATAAGTTATTGATCATGCTTAAATCTATGAATCTTTGCAATATCCATGCTCATACAAATGATTGGAGCCATTGATGATTTTGTTTGATTTTAGTTTAATTTGATTAATTTGTTTTTCATCCTATGGTAATTTTGACATATTAATTGTTTCCTATTATTAAAGATAGACAAGATTATATGTATATATATATATATATATATATATATAGTGATTTAGTTGATTGTGTCAAATTATATTTAATATATGATCAAGTATAAATATAATTCCTTCTACCCTTTAATATTTACGTCTAGTTTATATGATTGAATTAATTCAATGTCTATAATATTCTTTCCTAGTTCATTTTACATGATGTATTATGGTAAATTGAAGTTGCTTATCTTAACTTTGACATATTTTTTACTTGTTTTTATATTTGATAAAAATAATTTAAAATAATTATGTTTTGGCTCTTATTTGTTTAAGGTAAAAGAATATTGTCTTCCTTACTTTATTCTTACTCAATTTTTTTTTTTGATTTGTCTCTCCTTATTTAAGAAAAAAAAAATAATATTTCTCTTCCTAATTTATTCCTGCTTATATTTGGAAGTGATATTTTTTTAAAATTTTCTTATTTTGGCTCTCTTTTTTCAATAAGGAAAACAGTATATTTAATTGATTCCTTTAAATATTTTTCCCTTATTTGTTTCCCCCTCTTTGCTATATAAATAAGACCCCCTCCTTTCATTATTTCATCAACTCATACACTCATTCACTCTCAATCACAAGTTCTCTCATAACTCTTCCTTCTCTCATTGCTCTCTTGCTACTCTAACAATACATTAAGATTCCGGTAAACATTCAAGTGTTCTTCTACGCTATTTTGCTATTTTGCTTTTGTTCGAGTAAAGGTTGGATCAACTTGTTTTTCCATTGCTACCATTCCTAATCTATTTAACCGGTTAGTATTCGGAATTAGCATTTATATTATTTTTTGTATTCGTACATTTGTGTGAGCTCATTGTTCTATTCTTTTGTTATGTATAAGTTTTTAAACAGTTGGCATATTGTCTCACCTTGACTAATAAATGTGATTACTTGTGTAGTTATTTGATTGCTTTGACAGGTTTCAAACTTTAAGTTCAAGTTGAAGATTAGCCATGAAGAAAGATTTATTTGTTTATTTGAATCTATATTTTTTTTCTTATTTTATTTATTTGAATGTTGTAACATTTGTATAACTCGGAATCTCATATATATAAATTTATTTGGGGGATCGTCTAGGGGAAGGGGATTTACATGCTGCTTGTTCATTGTAATTTTTTTTTTAAAGTTAGAAATCAATTCTATAGGTTTATCTATAACCACGTAGAATTATTATTTGTAGGTGTTATAATCTAACCAATTTTCAATTTGCTTGACGCTTTTGTTAATAAGTCTTAAAAAAATAACTAGATTCCATTAATTTTTGAATGTTAAAATCAAATCGTAATAATTTATTAGGCTGATTAGGTGTTTTAAAATGTTATAACTTTTTTTAGTATTGTCTTGTCACGTAGAAACCACGCCTAAGGATTAAATTGTTCATATCATTTAGATTTACAAAATCATGCATATATGTGTTACTCTGTTTTTTTTCTTTGAACACCTAGTGATCATGTCTATAGGCTTGTAAATAAACTTTTAGCATATCCATAATAAAAATAAATTTGTTGTGCATATTTGTGCCCTCCCCCTAAAATTAGTTAATATTATTAATTAGTAATCTTATTTGTCCTCTTGAAGATTTCCGCATTTATGATGCAATATATTGTTTTTCTTAAAATAATAGTAATAAATTAAAATCATTTCATGCATTTAACAAACTACTTGGCTTTTGAATATTTCATAGCAAAATCTTTGCATTTAATAAATTTACTACATTAGTGTTCTATTTTTTTTTCTTTTTCTTCTTACAAAGTTTTGCAATATTTTTTAAAAAAGAGTCATTATTCAATCATCCTTTAAAACTTTGGATTGATTATCACATTGTTTATTTTTTTATTTTTTTTTTAAATAAATTATAAGCACTATCTCCCAACCTATCGTTAGTGGGAAAGTCAAAGGAACTATGAGGTCTAGTTCCAATTTTTAAATTAAACCAACGCGTCCCCGGAAGTACCACCTACCCATGAATTTTAAAAGGAATTATGTGTATTTACGTGTAAATATTTATGTGCCTATATGTAAACTAAATCTTTTAAATCATTTTCAAAAACATATACTTTTTTTTAAAGACCGACCTCAAATCAAAATTGTTTCTACGGTGGAGGAGCGCGATCAACAATATCATGGCATCATCCCTATAAAGGAACAAACATTTTTTTAAAAATAAAAATTCCTACTCAAAACTTATCAATTTTCAAACTTTACTTTCGCACATATTAATCGCTTAATATTTGCCAATTCTGTTTATAACATAGTCTCATATGCTTAAATGAAAATTAAATTTGATTGTTTATTTATTGCTATCACCTAGCCTTGCATATCTAAATTAATTAAAAAAATAACAAAATACTCTTAATTGTTTTTTTGTATTTGTTATCACTTAGCAAGTATATTATTAAATAATAATGAAGTTACCTTGATTGCTACTTGTAACCCCCCCATAGATTGCATGAGACACGACCGGGACCCACATTTGTGGACCTCGAGGGATGCCTAACACCTTCCCCTCAAGGTAATTTGAACCCTTACCCTAATCTCTAGCTCGTTGACTTTAGCTAGACTTAGTTAGGTTAGATAGGTGACCTAACGCGCCTTAATTCGTTAGGTGGCGACTCTAAACTCAAAATCCCAAAAGAGTTGTTAGGTCGTGCACAAAACCCGTTTTCTGCGAAAATGGGGCGCGACAGCAGAAGTTTATACACATCCTAAGGGAAATATCTATCTTTCTCACAAGCAAGACCAGAGGCGCCCCATGGTCAGAAAGTTGGTCTAATGAAACATTTATCTAACATATCTTTCAATTGCTCTTTTAACTCTGCTAGTGCCATTCTCTATGGCGAAATAGAGATAGGAAGTGTATCTACGATTATGTCTATGAAAAAGTCTATCTCTCTTTTGGAAAGGTAGTCCGAGTAGATCATCAAGAAACACTTATGGAAACTCACTAACTATAGGCAGTGTCTGAAGGGAGGGTACCTCAACACTTGAGTCACGAACTCAGACTAAGTGACAGATACACCCCTTTGAAACTAACTTCCTCATCTTAAGGTATAACTAATAAATGACCCTTAGGAACTTCTAAAATACTAGACCACTCTATGAGTGTCTCTTTTAAAATTTTAAACTTGAAAAATTGAGTTCTGTAGTATATAGATGCATAATAGACATAGAGCTAGTCTGTACGTTGAATGAAATCAAAATCTATCATATCTAACTGTATTAAATAAGCCATGCTACTATTGTGAATGATTAAAATAGGATAATCACGATAGACTTTTTATGCTAGAATAGACTCCCCAACCGGTGTAGAAACACAGAAGGGTTCACAAAGTTCTTCAAGAAGAATCTCTAACTGATTTGCAACATAAGGACTTACAAAGGATAAAATTGCTATTGGTTCTAAGAAAGCATAAACATTGAAAGTAAAGACTTTGATTATACCCATAACAACATCTAAAGAGTTCTCTTGCCCTTGGAGTCTAGTGATTGAATAAAGACGGTTTGCCTCTCTAATGGTACCAGAAGTGGCTCCTGTTGGTGCAGCCCTATCTCGTGGAGTAACTGATGAAGATTGAGCTCTATTTCCTTGATTTCAACCACCTTGCTTATTCTTAGGTCACTCCTTCACGAAGTGACCCTCTTGACTAAACTTGAAACAACCTGTTCGCCATCTCGACAATTACCCGGGTGGTTCTACCACATTTACCACAGGCAGAAATCCCACTACCTCCTTGTGCCACACTACCTTGGGATTGGGATGCTCTAGCCTTAATGTTTTATTAATACTTGCTATTATACTCACCTCTATTTCTGGGCGCAGGTGCACTAGCAGACGATGGTTCATGCCCCATTAATTTCTGAAATTGCGGTCGACTTGAACCACCTTTTTTCTACCTAGATTCATTTCAAGTATTCACTTTCTTTTTTCTGTATTCCTCTATGTCCCTCAACTTCTCCTCTTCAACTTGTTGCACATAAAACATAAGCCTTGATATATCCACGTCAACAATCAACATTGCAGCCCTACCTTCTTTGCTTCAAACAATACAAAAACTGGCAAAAAACAAGCTCATTTTGCTCCTGATGTCCTTCTCCATCTCCGAAGCATAGAGAGACAGCTGGGTGAACTTCAACTCATAATCATGAACACTCATGGAGTCATGTTTCAAAGTGAGGAACTTTCATACTTTTCTTTCTTCAGAATCTCGAGAAATGAACCTCCCTAAGAAGTCTTCTTTGAAACAAAACCAACTTGGAGGTGGTGCGTCCAGAGCTCTACCTGCTTCGATTTGTCAAACAAGGTTCTAGACACACTCTTAAGTTGATATGCAACTAATTCGACCCTCTTAGTATTAACCATATAAATCACCTCAAACACTTTCTTAAATTTTCCCCCAATGTTTTGAAGATCCTTAGTAGCACTTGATCCGGTGAATCTAGGAGGATTCATTTTCAGAAACTCACGAACCCTCGAGGTTTCAACCGTTCTTGTCGAGCTGCTCTATGTTGTCCGACTTGGGTGGTTACGAATTGACTTAGCATCTGGATATCTTCCCGGAGCTCAATATTGGTAACACCTCCTTGGGGTTGCACATCCGGTGCATTAGGTAACTCTTTCTCCTCAATATTTCACCTGCCTCGTCGACCTCTGACTGCTCTTTGTGGAGTCATGATGATCTAAAAACACGCGCAAACACGAATTAGAAAGAGACTTTTAAGAGATAAACTCTTACAAATGAAAAAATGTGAAGAAGTGACATGTACCTAAATGTTATATCCTCTTTATCATAGATGTGCCCTGCTTCACACCGATGACTAAGACTTAACAAGCATGGATTCATAGATTCCCTAGGACACTTGAACTCTATGCTCTTGTACTAAGTTTGTCATGCCCGGAGCCTACACCCTGGACGTGGTCGGCACCCAAAGACCATTGGTGGCCTTGAGTGAACCCTTGTCCTGGCTTACTTAACTCAGTGGAAGACACTTATCTCAGATAAACAATTAAAAGCATTCTCATCAAATAACATAGATAACTGTCTAGACAAAAGTGCCACTTAAGTCTCAACACACGAATATATTAAATTATACAACAAAACTAATTCTAAACTTAACTACTAACTGATATTTGTCTATGAAGACTCTAATAAGTGAGATGGATGTTGGGACAGACCCCACAACATCCTAAAGAACTAATCTAGAAAAACAATAAAAAATATGTCCTCCGAAATTCAATGAGGCTCACTAAGTGACTATGCAGTGCTAAACTGGATCAACAGTGCGCTACGTGCTGATCCTGGTTACCTGCGTCTGTATCATGAAATAATTCATGCCAACTGGCATCAATAATTGAATGTATGAATATGCGAGTTGGAAAGCTATAAAACAATTAAAAACACATGTAATATATATAATGCTTGTAAAATGATAAAACAACTTAGTTCGCTAAAAAAATGCAATAACAAACTCAATTTTACTTATATTTGAAAGTAATATATCTTTTGTGGGAGTTTCTCTAACCAATAACCATCAGTTTGAGCCTAAGTAATGATACAATGTTTTACCTCATGTTTCCCAAGGACCATCGGTTTCCTTGTAATCGGTATAGGACTTTACATAGATTAGTGGATCAACTAGATAAACTTATGTGATCATATAAAAAGTATGAACCATAAATCCCCATGATGGTTTCATGGTTTACATGGAGACTTGAGTTAATATGAACTCTTCTCCCCACATCGGTCCTCAATACTACTCCCACAACATACTTTAGCTCATACTTTTAATAAAACTTCCTACCTTTGGGCTGAGATAATTTACTGAACCCTTTAGTTTTAAAATACCCCTTTTGAAATAATTTTTCCCCTTTGGGTTTAAAACTATTTTGGAACTCATAGTTTCTATTACGAACTGAGAGTATCCCCTAGAAGTTATGTCACTCTCCGATGGCAACACGGCGTACTCGACCTCTCGGAGGTCTTGTACAAGCCCTTTGACATCGTGCATTGCATACATGTATGAAAAGTAGAGCATAATTAAAAAAATTTCACATAAAATAGTAGTACTTCCAAATATCTATTTTATAAAAAAACAAAATGAAAGGCTAATTCTCAAAGTCACCATCTTATACATACAAATATATTGGGACACATCCTATACTTCAACGTACAGAAAATTGCTAAGTCTAACAATATACTCAATAGGAAATCTAAACATCATGACGTCCTCGAATCTAGTGAGGACATACCGACTCTGGCTTGAATGAAATACTAATCAAAGCTTCACTTTGAGACTCCTCTCAAATTCCACCTACACCTTTAGAGATACATAAAATATATGGAATTAGTACAACCACTTGTAATGAGTATGACATAATGCATAAAATCATGATAAATGAACATTTGTACAAAAATATTCTCTTTTTGAGTAAAACTTCATAAGGCAAGTATAAGAGTCACTTACATGTCCACATAAGCACATATATTCACATTTCATAATATAGCATCAATATCATTTCAAAGAATATATCATATGACCCTCCTACTAAAGGTTATCCTAAGATTTACTTCTGTAAAACAAGAAGAGACCACCCATATACCCTCTTCAAGCACACCTAAATAACCCTTAAGACAACCTAAGATAAGATTATTCCCTTTTCAATATATACTCACTACCTAAGGTTACTTTAAGGTTCACTTCAGCAAAACCTGAAGAGACTGCCTATACACCTTCTCCAAGTCTACCTGAGCACCCCTTAAATCTACCCTAGATAGCTCCCTTTTTCATCACATGCCTTTACTTAAATCATTATATTCATTTGACCTTTCAACAGACATTCACCAATCAAGGTTTTTCACATCGCGGTCTAGGAGAATACCGAGGGACTCACATACTAATATCTTCAAAGCCTAGTCGTGCAATGTGTAGATAACTCCCCATTCCACTACCTAAACTTTGTAGTACCTTATCTAACACTAGCTTGTATCCCATATAATGAGAATAGGCTATAACCGACATAGACCATACTAGCTAGGCATGGAATCCGGAGTCAACCCTACTCCGACAAAGGGTGTTCTACTTGCCAAGGTGAAACTAGGACACAACCCATATCGGCACATGGTTAAGGAATATCGAGGTATTCTATGCACTCTCGTCTCCTTCTAAAGTAAAATATACATTGTACTCTAGTATCCTTCCCAAGTTGAGATACAAACCATAACATATTCACTAGTTCCTAGCCTTTGTTCTCATAGAGTAATGTTCATTCATATAAGGGCATATGAAAAGGTACCATCTCTTAGTTATTACCTAATCATAATTAACCTACCAAAGATGGGTCCACTAAGGCTTCCACTCAATGGTCTATAAGAATAGCTCATTCTTAACCGTCTTTTCTTTATAGAAGGTTGCACATGTTAGTCATACTTAAAAAGGTACCATTACCTCATTCTGCCCATCCTAGACTTCCATTCAACATTCATCCATACACATACAAGAAAAAGTGCATAAAACTACTAATTCAAGATGTTCATATTCATATTCTTCATGTATCAAGTAAGGGACATAGTCTACCTATCAAGACATACACATCATCTCCATATCACATATACAATAGTGTTCAAGTATCATGTAGGAATAATCAACTTTACCTATTAAGACACACTAGTAACACAACTAGAGACATCACCCTAGTCTATTATAATCACATATCGTCAATTTGGAGAGTTCAATCTCAAACATACACATGTATTACATAGTACGTCATACTGATCATAATCAAGTCTTAACATGATAATATAACTATTCATAAAGTAATGCCGACAAGGCCATGTCCAATACATTTCATAAATTAATGTCGAGGCCGCATAATTCATAAGTAAAGCACATAGCACCGCAACCATAAGTAGACTATACCAATAACAACATAATTCAAGACCTACATGATATAAAATTAAGAGAATTAGGTCAGCGTATCACCAATCCATTCTCACCACTTCAATCCATAGCTAAATCATCCAATACAATGCAAAAAGGCCCTTACACATGGCCATGGTCATCAATTCAATACAAATATTATAATACTCAACGAATCTAAGGCAATTCAGTATATATTTATCAATCTTAGACAGCCTATACATCAATCCATTACAATCCTTACATCATTCAATAGACCAAAGAGAACTACACTAGAATTCATAAGCATTGAGACATGATCACTTCACCCATAAAATAGTCAAAACAAGAAGTGCATGGTTTTCATGGGTTCATAGAGTTTTTTGGGTTAAAATTATCAAATTAAAAACAATTCAATCATAAATACAATGATTCAAATGTTTTATGCAAGAACTCATGGTTAGATCACCAAAATTGGAGAATTCATGTTTAGAACATCTTTGAAAAATCATTGGAATTGAAACCTTGAACAAAGAGGATTCAAATATGAATAACCATACCTTAATTTTTATGAAAATACCACAAGGTTGTTGGAGAAAAACTTGAAAAATCCTATCTTCTTCCTTGGAACTTCAAATCTTCATTAATGCAGTTTTGGAGAGAGTTAATGGAGAGGTTTTGTTTTGAGATTAGATTTTTGGCTTTGATTGGTGATTTTAGGGGTTTAAATAGGTCCTATAACAGTCCATAATTCACCCCTAAATTAACCAAAAGACCCCTACACTTATTGGTCAAATTAACCAACTCAAATTTGACTTTAAAACGATGCAACAAAATCTGGGACTTTACTACGGTCGCGGAGGCATTTCCAAATATTATTTTTCAAAAATTCTTGGACAAAATTGTTCGTGACAGCCATGTGTCCCAGGGAAAGACTTTCCCCAGTGCGTGGAAGCTGCGTGACGCGCAGCCACTGTCTAAAACAGGCTGGCGCGGCAGCTTGGCAGTCCAAGTTTGGGTTCTCTTTGGGAACCCTTTTTATGTCAGGATACGCGCAGGAACCCTTGTTACTCAATTTCACCCTCAAACCTTTCCCCAAAAAATCACTACAAAAGACTACGACACACTAGTCCAATTTTGACTAGATTCCGAACGTCTTGGACATTCTTGGACGTTTGACCTCCAAACACATCCAAAACATTATATAATTCCTATCAACACTATTATTAACCATTTTATGACTTTAAAAAATCATGATACAAGAGTTAGGCTCTAGTTCAACCTAGCTCATTTTTGAAGGTGTAACAATACTACCCTACTTGGGAACATTCATCCTTGAATGACACTAGCCATTCTTTAGGTCCTTTCAAGATATAAGAAACTCAAGAATGGCAAGACATAACCATACCACACAATATATAATATACACATATAGTATAAACATCAATTTAACAACATTAAAAGACTCAAAACACAACAAGAAGGTGGAAACTACATCTATAACTCATCATGCACTAAGGCTCACATTCTTTATTCCAAATAGGAGGATATCCTTGTCCATTCATAATAATGCTCATATATATCAGTTATATAAGTATTATAACCATTTTCCATGAAAACACACTTAAGCAAAATTTTTAAAATCATTACAGTGAGCACCAAATTCGTTACAGTGAAACATGCTCAAATTTCCAAAAATGCAACTCTTAAGCAATTTATGATGGAAGCATGACAATATGAGAGACAAAACCATATAAACTCATTTAATAACAAAATCATAACTTCATAAAATTCACAATCAATGAATCAATGATATTAAATTTCAACAAGACTCCTACACAAAATGCAATATGCAACTTGCTACTATGACATTTTATCTCTCAAGCTTGAATAGTACGAAGAGAAGAGGCAACAATCTACAACGCAGCTACTCACCACACTTCCACATTGGTAAGGGACCCATAACAATAATAGAGAGAAACTAAAACATACTGGCATCATCACCCGAATTAAATCCCTTAGCTTGGTGAGCATAGCAACGATTTCTGTTTGGCGCACCACCATTTGGAGCATTAAAAGGAACTTGCTTGGACTCACTTCCTCTAGATGCAATAGTAGGACAATCTCTCACCTTGTTATCATCCTTACCACAACCAAAGCATCCACTAGTACCGGCTAGACACTTCCAAAAGTGATTCTTCCCACAAGTAGCACAAGTAGGCTTGACCACTTGGGAACCACAACCTCTCTCATAGTTAGACTTAGGAGCACTAGAACCATCTTGAATTGGAGCCCTCTTATAAAACTTGGGTTGCACTTACTTATCGGTTCTTATCCTCTTAGCATCTCTACTTCTCCTCCCTACTTTAGACTCTTCAATGGATTGAGAATACACCATAAGCCTAGATAGATTCATGTCTCCATGGAGCATAGTTGTACGACACTCTTTCTTCACAATATCGGAAACACCGGTCGAGAAACTACACATATTATCCCTAGGGTTACACACCAAGGATGCAGCATACATAGACAATAGGATAAACTTTAAGGAATACTCCTTAACACTCATGTTACCTTGCCTAAGGTTTATAAACTCCTCAACCATAACCTCCCTCTTCTCACAGGGAAAGTACCTTTCTAAGAATGCTTCCTTAAACTCTTCCCACTCTAAGAGACCCGATTCAACTGGCCTACTATCCTTCCATTGATTCAACCAAACTTAATCAACGTCTTTGAATTGGTACTAAGCTAACTCCGCCTCTTTAGAAGTAACTCCCATAGCATGCACCATCTTATACACTTCATCCAAGAAGACTTGGAGATCCCCTCCCACCTCAGAACCAAGAAAGATAGGAGGATTCGTCCTCATGAAGTCCCGTAATCTTGAGGCCATAGTACTCTCCAAAGCATTCACCCTAGACCTAGTGTCTCTATTTACTTGTGTAGTCATAGCTCGGGCTAGAGTAAAGAGAATATTTATAATTTCTCCATTAGCCATAGCCAAGGGAACCACCAAAACCTAATTACCCTCATCTCCAATAGGAACATGATCACATTGGGGAGGCACTTGAGCATACTGAGAAACTTGAACTCATTGTGGAGCTAGTCCACCTTGAGGAACTTTTTCTTGCACTCCTCCTTGTTCCAACCTTCTAGTGGTCATTCTTATTGTAGTCATACTTCTATAAGCACAAGATAAGAAATTAGGAGTTTAAACTTACAACCTCAAACCTATAAGCACGACACAAGATTGATGAAGAAAGGAAACTCTATCGTCCTATAGCCTCTCGCCCATATATGTTTCACGAATCACACCTATGGTAAAGACTCTACTAGACGTGGATTTTTTATAATTTTGGATTCTTAGGTACTATGTCATAAACTATGATCTCACCCCATGTTTGTTACGACCTGAGAGTACCCCCTAGAAGCTCTGTCACTCTTGAATGGCAACATGGCGTACTCGACCTTTCGTTGGTCATGTACTGGACTTTTGACATCGTTCATTGCATACATGTATGAAAATTAGTGCGGAATTTAAAACTTTTTACAAAGAAATAGTAATACTTCCAAATACCTCTTTTATAGATTTAACATAATGAAAGGCTAAGTATCAACGTCGCAAGCTTAGACATACAGATATGTTAGGAAACATCCCATACTTCAACATATAGAAAATAGCTAAGTCTATTACAATACTTTCAATAAGGAAATCTAAACACTAGGATGTCCTCGAATCTAGTGAGGACATACCGACTATTGCTTGAATGAAATGCTAATCCAAGCTTATCTTCGTGACTCCTCTCAAATGCCACCAACACCTTTAGAGATAGATAAAAATGTGGAATTAGTTAAAAAAAACTGGTAGTAAGTATGAGATAATGCATCAAATCATGATAAATGGACATTTGTATAAAACATTCTCTTTCTGAGTAAAACGTCATAAGGCATGTATAAAAGTCACTTAGAAGTCCACATAAGCACATATAGTCACATTTCATAGTATAGCATCACTTCAAACCATATATCATATGCCACTCCTACCAAAGTTATCCCAAGATTTACTTAAGTAAGAGAAAAAAGAGACCGTCCATACACCATTTTCAAGCACACCGAAATAACCCTTAAGACCACCTAAGATAAGATTATTCCCTTTTCAACATATACTTACCACCTAAGGTTACTCCAATGTTCACTTGAGTAAAACATGAAGAGACCGCCCATACACCCTTTTCAAGTCTACCTAAGCAACCCTTAAAGATACCTTTTAATTAACATAGCTTTAATTAAGTCATTATATTCATTTTACCCTTCAGGAGACATTCACCAATAAAGGACTTTCACATAACGGTCTTGGATAAGACCTAGGGACTCATATACTAACATTTTCAAAGCCTAGTCGTGTAATGTTTTGATAGCGTCCCATTCCACTACCTAAACATTCTAGTACCTTATACCACACTAGCACTTAACCCACATGATGAGAATAGGCAATAACAAACATAGACCGTACTAGCTAGGCATGGAATTTTGAGTCAACCCTACTTTGATAAAGGGTGTTCTACTTGCCAAGGGTAGAACTAGGACAAAACCCATGTAGGCAGATGGTTAAGGAATATCGAGGTCTTTTATGCAGTCTACTCTCCTTCTGAAGTAGAGCTACATGGTACTCTAGTCTCTTACTCAAGTATAGCTAAAAACCATAACATATCCACTTGGTTCTAGACTTTGTTCTCATAAAGTAATGTTCATTCATATAAGAGCATATGAAAAGGTACCATCTCTTACTCATTACCTTTTCATAATGCACCTACTAAAGATTGGTCCACTAAGGCTGTCACTCAATAGTCTATAAGAACAGCTTATTCTTAACCTTGTTTTCTATATAGAAAGTTCCATATATTAGTCATACTTAGAAAGGTACCATTTCCTCGTTCTACGTATCCTACACATTCATTCAACATTCATCCGTACACATACAAGACAAAGGTGCATTAGCCTACTAAGTCAAGATGTTCATTTTCATATTATTCATTTAACAAGCAAGGTACATAGTCCACCTATCAAGAGACACACATAATCTCCATGTAGCATATACAATAGTTTTCAAGTATCGTGTAGGAATAATCAAGTTAACCTATCAAGACAAGCTAATAACAGAACTAGAGACATCACCTTCTATTATAATCACATATTGTCAATTAGGAGAGTACAATATCAAACATAGACATATATCGCATAGTCCTTCACAATGATCATAATCAAGTCTTACCATGATAATATCACTATTCATAAAGTAATGTAGACAAGGACATGTTCAATATAATTCATAAAGAATGCCGACGAGGCCACATAATTCTCAAGTAAAGCACATAGCACCGCCACCATAAGTGGAACATGCCAGTCACAACATAATTCAAGACCTACATTGCATAAAATAATCAGAATTTGGGCAGCATAAAACCAATCCATTATCACTACTTCAATCCACAGCTAATTCATCCAATACAACGCCAAAAGTCCCTTACCCAAGGCCATGATCATCAATTCAATAAAAATCATAATACTTAATGAATCTAAATATGTTACAATCCTTACCTATTTCAAGACGTTCATGGTTTGCATGGGTTAATAAAGTTTCTACGTTAAAATCATCAAATTAACATCACTTCAATCATAATACAATGATTCAAACGATTTATGGTAGAACCCATGGCTAGATCACCAAAATTGGAGAATTCATGTTTAGATCAACTTTGAAAAATTATTGGAATTGAATCCTTCTAGAAAGAGGATTCAAGGATGAATAACCATACCCTAATTGTGCTGAAAATCCCGCAAGATTGATGGATAAAAACTTGAAAAATCCTATCTTTTTCCTTGGAGCTTCAAAGCTTCATCAATGTTGTTTTGGAGATAGTGAATGGAGAGGTTTTGTTTTGATATGAGGGTTTTGGATTTGATTTGTGAGTTGAGTGGCTTAAATAGGTCCTATAACTGATCATAGTTCACCTGTAAATTAACCAATAGACGCCTACACTTATTGGACAAATTAACCAACTCAAATTTGACATAAAAGTGACGCAACAAAATCTGAGACTTCACTGCGCGTAGCGGAGGCATTTCCAAATCTTATTTTTCAAACATTTTTTTGCAAAATGGTTAGTGAAAGCCCGCGTCGCAGGGCAATACTTTTCCCCACTGCGTGACAGCTGCGCAACGCGCAGCCACTACATAAATCAGGCTGGCGCGGCAGCTTGGCAGTCCAAGTTATGGTCCTCCTTGGGGACCCATTTCATGGTCCCCGGGGCATTGTTATCAGAAGTTTCGACCCTTTGTATGTCATGATAAACGTAGGAATCCTCGGTTGTCAATTGCACCCTCACACCATCCCCATAAACATCACTACAAAACACTACGACGCACTAATTCAATTTCGACTAGTTTCCGAACGTCTTGGACGTTTGACCTCCAAAAAATTCCAAATATTATATAATGCCTATAAAAAAAATTATAAACCATTTTATAACTTTCAAACATCATGACACAAGTGTTAGTCTCTATTTCGACCTAGCTCATTTTCGAGGGTGTAACATTTTCCTTAATTTAAACTTAAATATGAAATATTCATAAACCTTTAGGGAATACTTAGTTCGCTTGTAACTTGTGAGAAATGAGCTCAACTCTTTATATTTACTTAACTTTACACTTAACTATTAGGAAATACTTAGAGCCCTTATAGATTTGGAGAAAAGAACTCAATTCTTACTCTTTACATAACATTAAACTGAACTCTTAGGGAATACATAGTTACCTTATAGCTTTTGAAAATTTAACTCAAATCTTTACTATTTACTCAACTTGAAACTTGAGCCTTAAGACAAAGTTAAAATTATTGTTTAAGACTCTTTGAAAACCTTAAGAACTTACTTTGACTTGTTTCTTACTTTTAAACTTGACTCCTAACTCCTTTGACTTTGATCTTAACTATCCTTTAAATGGATCTTGAATTCAAGGAGCATGATCTCATATTTATGGATGATTTAATGATGTTTATATGTACTTTTGAGAGTTGGAATCAACTAGGAATGATAGGTTTATCACTTAGTAGCTAGTACAAAAAAATAGGGAAAGAACGGAGTCTCTAGGGGTTCTTGACGCTCTGACAGGCACGGAATACTAGAACCTGACGGACAGAGGCTTCCCTTAGATAGTCTTGCCGGCGCACCGTGCAAGGTGCTGATGGATAGAGTCTGTCAAGAGGCGCTTTGGTAGGTGCGGCACCCCAAGGCCTATCAGATGTATTTTCTGACTTTTCTTGTTCGAATTTCAATTTTAAACCTCCTAGACTTCGAAGGATCCCACCCCAAACACTTAGGATCTCTAAATACTTCGTTACCCAATAGATTATACCCAAAAAAATAAGGAAACATGAATCAAATATACTTGCGATACACTACAATTCAACCAACAAGAATTTAACAAATTTTCATCAAGAACTCCCATATTAATCATTCCATATAATCTAAGTTGCTGAATTGAAACAAATTGGGTGTGGGTGAAAGGAACCAACACCGAATGATCTCATATACCTCGATAGGGATCATCACTGACGAAATCCATGCAACGATCTTTGCGTTCTTGGACAATTCTTGATCTTCCACTGTCTTATCTCTTTTCTCCCATGACCTAAGCGTTCTTAGTTTTTATAAAACTAATTTGGGACTTGGTTTTACCCCTAATATAACCTAAAAATGAATTAGGAAATACAAGGGTCAAAAGACAACTTTACCCTTACTAAAAACCAACTTCCGAAAGGCATATCTCCCTCACAAGACATAAGATATTCCCAAACTAGGCTGAGTTGGAAAGATATTCCCAAGTAATTTCAAACCATATAAAGAACTCATCAAAACTCCTCTTGGGTGAGAATTTACGGCCGTTTAAAAATGATCGAAACACACTTTTGAAAGCTGGAAATTTTCACGATTTTCTTACTTATTCCCAAATGGATTATTCTTTGTTTCTAAGCTTAGTCTTAGTTAGTTTGATTTACGAGATGTTATATATACTTAACCTACCAATTGAAGGGAAAGAGTATGTAGTATACAATAATGGTTCTTGCAATGGGCTCGAATGTGTTTCGATACACCTGATTCAACCGATTCAATTATTGCTAATGTGTATGTCAAACAAACATTTCTTGAATAGGTAAAGAAATCACAAAATTTAGATGAGAAACTGATAAAATTGACTAGAGAAGTCCAAAACGGGGAAAAGCTTGATCCTACATTAACAAAGTATGGTGTCTTACTTTATCAAAACAGGTTATGCGTCCCTAATGATGACTAATTTAGGAGAGAAATACTGAATGAAGCACATACTTCATCATATGCAATGCATCCTTGAGGCAAAAAGATGTACCAGACTATCAAATAAACTTATTGGTGGAATTTTATGAAGAGAGACATTGTAGAGTTCATTTGAAAATTTTTGGCTTGTCAGCAAGTAAAGGCAGAATATCAAGTCCCAGTTAGTTTACTACAACCCTTGTCTATGCCAAAATTGAAATGGGAGAGAATAACTATGGAGTTTGTTTCTGGACTTCGTTGCACTCAGAGAAATAATGATTCAATAGTAACTGTGGACATGATAATCAACAGTGATCAACTCTTAGCAATCATGATTGATTAAGAACTTAAGTGTTTAGCCAAGGTGTACATTAATGAGATTGTAAGACTACATGGGATCCTTCTTTCTATTTTATATGACCGGGACCCAAGGTTTACATCTAGATTTTGGGGAAGCTTGCAGGAATCTTTGGGTACTAAGTTGAAATTTAGCACATCGTTCCATCCTCAAAGAGAAGGCCAATCGGAAAGAGTGATACAAATATTGGAGAATATGCTTCGAGCTTGCATTATGGAGTTTAAGGGTAGTTTGGACCAACACTTAACAATGATAGAATTATATACAATAACAGTTACTAAACGAGTATTTGAATGCCTCCCTATGAAGCCTTATACGGCAGAAAATGCCAGACCCTCTTTGTTGGAGTGAAGTTGGTGAAAGAAAATTTAATGCTCCTGAAACTATGCAACAAACAGAGACAAGGTGGAAATTATCAAGGATTGCAAAAAAACTTCTTCTAATAGAGAAATGTCTTACACTAATCTTAAAAGGCCTGACATTGAATATCAAGTTGGAGACAATTATTCTTAGGGTGTCTCCATGGAAAAAGATTAAGAGATGTTGACAAAAAGGAAAACATAGTCCCCGATTTATTTTACCTTATGAGTTACTCGAAAGAGTTGGACCAGTTGCATATAAATTTGGTTTGACACCTCGATTAGACAACATCCACAATGTATTCCATATTTCTACACTTAGATGATGTTTTTCTGATCTGTCTTATGTGAGACAAGAAAATCCACTTAGTAAAGGTAGTATAGAGTAATCATTCGGGAAAAGAAGCTATATGGAAAGAGAAGAATACATGAGGACCCAATATCCGCACTTGTTTCGGGACTACTGTAAGGTAAATTTCTAGACAAAATTTCTTTAAGGGGGAGAGAGTTGTAACAATCCAAAATGCTAGCAAAGAGTGGCATGTCGATACACTATTGATTAATTATCACAATATGTTTTATTCAAATTTTTGGAACTTAAAATTTTGAGATATTTGCAAACTTGCTTAACATAATTGTGATCGTAATTTAAGGGATTGTATTGGGTTATTTACGTATTATTCTACTTGGAATCTTTAATGGGAGGTGATGTATATACATATTGGTGTATATGTATACTCTTATACAACAACCCTTTTACTTTTGGGTAGCAAACTTTGGCTTTTCACTATAACTAGTAGGTAAGTAATAAACATCACTTACATAATATATAATTCCACACATCCTGTATAAGAGAATTCATGTCCTTTCACTCTAAGAAACCTTTAGAACCTCCTCTACGCATATCACTCACAGAATTTGAAGAAAATCTTGGTCCTTTTTGTTGGAATTCAAGATACATCCTTCTCTTTTTTGAGTAGTCGGAATTTGTTTTTTTAGCTAAGTAGTGTTTCCTACATTTCGAATATCTCTTTCTCTAGACCTCATTTTTTGGTTAATAAATATTGTTTGGAACGCTAATTCGTATCTGTAATATTATGTATATGTAAAACTCTAATTCAGTTGTTATGGATTCGAAATATGTGACGGAACGTATGACAAGTTCTGTCAAGCTACTGGAATTAGAAATAATATAAGTTTAACTTTTACTGTTTGGATTATATTTTTTGTACAAAAGGTATTTTTTGCTGATTCTTGATTATTTGCAAGTTCAAGAAATGTACCTACATCTTTTATGGAGATTATAAAGTGATTTTTTGCCATTTTCCTTTTAAAATCTATGTTGTGACATGAGGTATTAAGTTGGCTAGAATTAATATTCTGGGAACATTGTTAAATTTGTATACGCTAAGCTTACTTATGATTATAATCCTGATATACTTCGACATTAGTGAGATACTAGGAATTAAAGAAGTAATTTAATTGTATTTTTCAAGTTGTATATATTCTTGAACAAGTTGAGGACATTGATACGTTGGTTGGTCTAGAGTTTGAACTCGCAAAGTTTTGGTGGTCTGTTTTTATGCTAAAGCACTGAGGTTTGTGTATAAACTTGTGCTTGTACTTTTTTTACCTACTGGTATATCTGAATATTTATCTTGGTACCTTTGTTACCTCTTATCACTCTGTGTTGTTGTGTGGGTATCCTTTATGACATTAAAGACGTTTTTGTTACTCGCCCACTTGTACGGATTGTTTGATCACTTGGCACTCTTTTTAAGACTTTTACTTCTTGTGGATGTGACTTCATCATTATTGGCATGCCCTTGATTCAGATCATTTCCCATCTTGACTCATGATTTTTAGTTCATCGCATGTATTGGAGTTTGCCATTTTAAGTACGAAAAAGAAATCCATTGTTAATATGTTTCTTTGTACTCTTGATTATTGGGCTTTGACCCTTCTTAATATATGGCGACAACCCTTCTTGATACAGGGCGACAACCCTTCTTGATACCTGCATGTTCTTTGTGTGATGATTTGATGTATATATTAGGCGAGCCTTGTTATAGAAACTCTTCGAAAATGGTGCTATGATCGTTATTAATATTTGGATGTTTAAATGTCGAAGTTGGTACTCTTTTTATATTGTTTACTTGATTTACAAATTCTATTTCAATTTTGCTGCCCTTGACTTTAGAATGATAACTTGTTGAATTTGAGGGCTCTAGACCTATAGTTGTTTAACAAGTAAGCTATATGCTTAGACATCGTTGTTTCTATCATAGGGAATGTTTGAGAGGATGCATGAAATTTTCCATTGGGGATGGAGATTATGATATCCTTAAGGAAGATCACAATTGCATATTTCATCTATATTTTTTATAAACCTTGGGACTTGTTAATGATCTATGTATTATATATGTACATGAAATTTTGAGGGCTGATTTTTCATGTCACAGTGGGTTGTAATATAAGTATGTCTATATGTTTTGTTCTTTTTGATGTGTGTAAGCCCAAATCTTGTAATATACTAAATTTAATATTTGTTTTGAACGTTTTTGTGAAGCATGAATATGCTGATTTCGGTACTCGGAGGTTTGTAAAATTCTTATTATTTTGTCATTAAGTGTGCGGATAAAATATGCATGAATAGCTTGTTAGTTATTTGCCTAAATTGCGTTGGGAGCGTTTTTCCGACTTAAGTAAAAATGATGTTTCATATCAATTGGAATTTGACGTTAAATAAATGTTAAATGGTCAAGATGCACATCCTTCACTAAATTATTCGTTACGAACCTATATAATCCCTCAATTAGATTAAAATCAGTATAACTTTTTGTAATCTCTTTTAAATTCCACAAGTATTAAATTTGATTTCTTGTTAACTGGTACTATCTCTCCGAAAGGGTCGCTATACCTTTCCCTCCAAATGTGATAGACACTTGTTGAATAAAACAAACCCAATAATTTTGCGATTGGTCCACTTCTATGTGCTCTATTTGATATTCAGTGTAGTTCATATTCCGTGCTTCTTATTTTTCTAGAACTTCTCCTCCATGTCAAGAGTAAAACCCATACACTGGTAGAACATCCACACTCGAAAAGAAAATGATTGAGTTATTTTGTCGAGAATGTGTTATACAATACGTAACTAGTAGGAACAATTGTACCCCATTTTCTTAATCTTTGAACTGTTGAATGTCGTTCATTGACGGTGATCAATAATATAAGTTGATGTCTTGGCAACATACGTTTTCAAAGTGTGAGGAACTTCTATGGAAATTTTGCGAATTGTGGTTGGAAAAACTTATACATTTACATGATATTGAGCACCCCTATATGTAAATACTTTTGTAGCTCATCAACTACATTCATATTCAGTAAAAAAAATTTTAGCCTCAAGTATATTTTTTACAAGCCAACACGCTTGTTTAGGAATTGGTGCCTTATCCAGAGATTTGTCCTTGATGAAGAAGTTGTTAATCCGATGAACACACAAGTTATCTTTCTTTACAGCCCCGACCTATAAGACTTTGCATATATCTTCCTTGTTGCATTGGTTGTAGTTTAACAAACCCGGGCTTTCAATAGATTTGGTCCTATATAATGTTTTCTAAGCCATAAAAGATCTTTTAGTGATCCCTGTCCATAAGAAAGCATGAGAAATACTAGTGACCAACTAGACCACTTTCTTCGGTTGGAGGAGCACTTTAGCCAAACATGTATACAACTCGAATATCACATATTTGATCAATTAAAATCGACCACCATAACATATAAATTATGTTATCCAAAATTTAATAGTTGTGGTCTTCTCTCAACTAGTTGCATGCGTTGCTATACCCTAGTATTCCTTGAGGATAAGGGACCTCAAGGTATTTGAAGGAAATTTCTCCATTTCTAAAGTGCATTACATATAATAGGTTATTTTTCAATTCTTCGGATACTTAGGTGATATGTATTGAACTTTCCTATAGATTGTCTTGCAACACCAAAACCTCCAAAAACTAATTGAATATTACAACATCATTAGCAAAATAAAAATGTACAAGATTAATTCTACTTTAGTTTGGATAATAATTAATGTTTGGGCTCAATTCAAGTTTTTCAGGATTTTCTTAAGGTATTCCATTGTTGATAAAAACAAGCCCAGGGACCTGGAGTTACCACTTTGTAGACCATAATTTCCTTTGAATTTGGGAGTGAGACTTCCATTAATCAATAAAAAGTAGTTTAAAGTTGTAACATACTCTGTTTAGAAAATAACAAATTTTATCGGGAAACCAAACTCCAACAATGCACTTTTAAATAAATTCCACTTTACTGATTCACAAGCTTCCCTAATATCAATATTAATAAGAAATCTAGGGGAGAGTCCTTTTTGGAGATAAACCTTAAAAAAAATCATTTGCTACTATTGTTGGGTATGTAGCAAGAATTGATGGGGGAAAGAGAGGAACTTGAACTTGAAGAGTTGGGAACTTGAAAAGTCCTCTTATGCTTTAATAAAAAGGCACTTTTCCCTCATCGGTAGTGGAAAGAAAAGTATGAGAATTTAAATATAGAAACACTCCTATTAATTGTTAAAGGGTTGGAAAGAAGGAGCCCCTTCATGCCGTCATTGTCGTTCGCGCAGCTTCGGCTTCGAAAAATTATCGATGGAGAGATTATTTTTTGGACAAAGCTTTTTATAATTATTTAATTAATTATTTATTTATTTAAATGATTAAATTAAATGCTTTCAATTAATTAGTTGATAACATAAACATCTTCAATTATATAGTTGAAATTAACCAAAACGTTTCGACTTATTTGTTGATTAACCCGACCCAAATCGGATCCGCGCGCGACCCATTTGATTTAAAAACATTCCAGTTTTATTTAAATTTCGGGCCCTTTTGGAAATTATTGTTCTTAAAGGTTCAAACTTTAAGGAACATTCAGTACCATTTGAAATGTTGCAGACTTTCATTAATGGTCGTCTGAAATTTGAAGGGGTCGCAACCTTTCGGAGCCTGTTCCTCTTGCCTATAAATACCATTCACTCTTCAGAATTTTTCCTAAAGAATTTTCTGATCTCTTCCTCTTCTTCTGCACAACAAATACTTCGTATATTTTACTGTTATAGTTTTGTTCGCTGACACGAGAGTTTTTTGTATCTATACTCTGGCGATTGAGATCATTATCCCTAGGAGGTCATATTCCAAATCAAACCTCGCATACTAGAGGAAATAATTTCCTTAAGGGGACACTGTGAGGTCATTGGACTTGATCTTTTTCTGTCCAAATTTTTCAGATTCTGATACGTTACAGATTTTAGTTTTCTTAATCAATTTATGCTCATCTTGTGTTGATTCAGTAAATTTAGTTACTTCGTGTTTCTGCAAAGTTTTATAAGAATTAGTAATTATGTTTTTCAAACAGAGATTGGCAACAACTATGACATTTTCGAGCATTCTCCTACCTAAGATGAAGCCTGCCTGAGATTCTCCAACAAAATTTTCAACCACTTTCTTGAGTCTAGTCGTTATTAATTTATGAATAATTTGTACAAGGTTGTTCAGGAAGAAATAGGCCTATATTCCTAGAAATAAATTTGATTTTGAAACTTTGAAATCAAGGTTATTGTAGTACAGTTAATCATCAATAGACAACATTCAAGATTTTGTCAAATCCCTAAATTCCTCTTTTAATAAAGTGAGTTGTTGATATCTTGTCAAGTAGTAACAATCCTTTGCAACTTCTATATTTAGATAAGAAGTCTCTGCAAAGTTTCATAACAATAGACACCAAAAAAATTAGGGAAAAAAGAATTGTGATCTGTTTTATTAATTATAAAATTGAAGGATTTTAAAGATATTTATACAAGTAAATAGAGTCCTAATTATCTACTGATTTCAAGCAAATGACCATTATCAATAATGGGATATTCCTAATTTGGTGGTTATAAGTAAGATATAGTACACACCCTCCCTCAAACTAACGTTGTGTATCACAAAGCATGAGTATGGAAAACAAATAAGTGTATCACTTCATGACATGACATACTTAAATAAATCAACTAGTTGTTCTTTAGAGGATTTACTTTAGGCTAATACTCCAATCTCTTATGTAGTGATAGTCCACATCTATGTACCTTGTATTTTCATGATAAATGGGTTTTGTTGCTATTATTATTGCACTATTGCTATCACCATACAATGTGGTTGATGCTTTAATTTCGATGCAAAGTTTTGATAGCAACCTTCACAGTGAAATGATTATAGAGTTGTCACACCCCGAGCTTACACTCTGGGAGTGGCTTGAATCGGAGAACCATTGTTGTCCCCAAGGGAACCCTTGGCCTAACTTACTTACTCACTGAAAGACTTAACTTATCAAGGATAACTCACATAAAACATAGAATGTTGTAAACAAAAAATTTCAACTAGCCAATTAGGAAAACTCAAGTCTCAACATAAGATAATGAAAATGAAAAGACTGAAAAACTATAATTATCTATCTATGAATCCTCAAAAACAAATATGGATTTCGTGACAAGACCCCCGATCATCCTAACAATTTAATTACTGAAAGAAAATCATAAAGGGTGCCTTCCGGAAATAAAGGAGACTCACCAACTGACTTTGAGTTCTCAACTGGATCCATGAGGCCATGGATGTTGATCCTAATTATGTATGTCTTCACCATAAAACGATGGATACCAAATGGGTAGTACATTGAATGTACGAGTATGCGAGGGGAATATTAAACATAATATAAGCTTGAAAAGGATCTGAAAGAAACACTTAACTTGACTTTACTCAACTTATGAAAAACTTAGCTCAATAACAAGCAATAAAACACATGCAATATATATAAAGCTTTAATAATAATGGAAAGAAACTCAGCTTATTAAAATATTTAATAACAAACTCAACTTTACTAATGTAATAAATAAATATACTTCTAGGGGAGTTTCTCCAACTGAGAACGACCTCTATGTGCCTAAGTGGTGATACATCGTCTTGCGCACACTTTAAAAACTGTCCTATACTTTTCTCTCACATATGGCGACTTAACTAAGTGGATCCACTAGTATATGCTAAAAGTTTCTAAGGAATCCTATAAAAAATATTATCCTTTACTACCCATGATTGTTACATGGTTTATGGAGACTTGATTTATCATGACTCCCCATGACACTCCCCAAGTGCTCTCGACTTTGCATCTTTGTTTTTCAACTCGAAACCCTCTAATTTCACTTTATTCCTTACTCCAAAAGCATAAAATGAATTATAACCTCAATATATAATATGTTCAACTCAAAATTTCACCCAAAAACATGAATAAAACATCAAGAAAACATCAACAACACAAACCAACAATAATTTAAAAGAATTTCATGAAGAAGTAAAAAGATTTACTTTCAAATCTCATACTTCACTTAATTGAATGATTAATTGGCACATGGGTGAAGTAACCCAATGATATGTGATCTCTCACACCTCGTAGGATTGAATCGCTGGCGAAATCCACTACCAAACTTGAACATTCTTGATGATTCTTGAATGTTTTTCCTCTTGTTTCTCTTATTTTCTCTTTTCTCCAAGTCCTAACATAAACGTCAACTTTTCTATGCTGACTAACAGATAATTTGAACCCAATTAAACTCTTTAAAACGAATTGAAACAATTGAGTAAGAAAAAACTAAATGTCCTTTTAAAATCCGGATTAGACTTTCATTATTTGAATAACCTAACTTAAAATGGAAAAATCTAACTCATACGAACTCGAAATCGCGCAAACTCGGTGGTGTTGAAAAGATTATTCCACTATATTTCCTACAGTATTTGGAAAAACATCTAAATCATCATGAATTAGGATTTATTGTCATTAGAGTATAACCAAAAGCTTAGTTTAACATACTTAAGAAATTTCCCAGATTTTATGTACTTTCCAAAAATAGTGATTTCCATTTCTTATCTTCTTCCTAATTATTTAAATTTGCGAGCTGTTTATAGTATCTCCCCCTTGGGAACATTCATCATTGAAATAAATTACTTTTATTTTTCTAAGGGTGTAATATAAATCATAAATTTTAAACAGCCAACAAGAAAATCTAACACATTAAGTATATAATTATAGAGTAGTAAAAAGAGAATTAGTACCTTGATCTGGAACTTCTACAGTTTCTAAAAAAAATGTGGATATATTTTATTCATATCTTCCTCTGCTTCCCAAGTGGATCTTCAACAAATTGGTTTTTCTAAAGAACTTTGATTGATGCTACATCCTTAAAGCTCAACTTGCAAACATGGCGATGTAGAATCTGGGCAAGAATCTCCTCATAAGATAAGTTATCATTGATCCCAATATCTTCAGTAGGTATGATTAATGAAGAATCACCCATGAACTTCTTCAACATGGAGATGTGACATACACGATGAACTACGTCTAACACTGTGGTAGCTCCAACTAATAAGATACATTACCTACCCTTTTAGATATTCTGTAAAGGTCGATATACCATAAACTAAGCTTCTCCTTCTTACAAAATTTCATAGCACCTTTTATGGGTGAAACTTTCAAGTATACTCACTCATCCTCTTCAAACTCTTAACCCATTCTTCTAACAAATGTGTAGGATATCTTACGAGTCAGTTTCATTCTCAACCTCTCTTGAATAACTTTAACCATCTCCATAGCTTGACTTTTGGTGTTTTTTTTTAAAAATGGGACAGCACAAATTGATTGAAAATGTATCTAAATGGATTAAAATATCTATCAATAATTTTAATAAGCACTGAGGGGATTTATAAAGAAAACATTAAATACATAAACTTCACAATTTAAATTTAATCAACCAATAATATCTCAACAACATAAAAAAACTAACTAAAATTCAAAATTTAAAATTATTATAGCTAAATAACATATTTTGCTAAAATTTATTGCAGTAAATAAAAACAAACTTCAACATTCCTCCTTTGCTTTAGTTACTGCAATTGAAAATAATGTTCCTCAATTTATGCTTTGGTAGATGATGCTGGATTTTTGTCATTGTTTTGAACATGCAAAATTTCTTCTTTTTGTTTTTTTTTTCTTTTGATTTTGTTCTTGAAAACACTTGTGATAACATTGTCTTGTGTAGAAGCTTATTCGAAATTGCTTTAATCCGAACTTTTGTATATTTTGTAGAGAGATGTTGTAAGGGTTTTACTTCCATCACAACCTCACATATCACATAGGTTTCAAACTATGGTTTTGTTATCGCAGACACAACTTGATAGTTTTCATCCGTGAAAGATTGTGGGCCATTCAAGGAGAGATTGTTGCTTGCCATTTTTTTGTTAAAGAAAATTGTTTTGGAAACCATGTACATTGAATAATGCACGGGTGGAAAAGGTAGCCCTAATGGGTTAAAATGGGTAGCCATGAAGGGTTGAACAAGTAGCCCTTACAGGTTAAAATGTATGGTAGTTCTTTGGAAGATTTCATAAATCCCTTAAGATCAATGAAGCTCTTGAAACCACTGTTCGTGTTTATTAGAAATGGGGTAGCACGAAATGATTCAAACTGTATGTCAATGGATTGAAATAGCTTTAAATAATATTATTAATCATTGAGGGGATTTAAACAGCCAACAAAAATACATAATCCTCATAATTTAAATTTTAAACAATCTAAAATATCTCAACAACATAAACAAAGTAATGAGAATTCAAATATCAAATTTCTTAAAAGTAAAAAACTAATTTTGCTAAAATCTATTGCGATAACTGAAAGCAAACTTCAACATTGACAATCTCAATGTGGTCCTATCAACCCTTCTTTACCAACTCAAAACAATCTAATAGGAGGACTTTATCTTTTCACATAAAGAACTTCATAAGGATTCATTTTTATGGTACAGTGGTAACTATTGTTGTAACCAAATTCAATAAGATGTAGGTGATCATCCCAATTACATTTGAAATAAACCACACAAGCCATAAACATATCCTCTAAGGTCTGAAAAGTGCGCTCTGATTGACCATTTGCTAGAGGATGAAAGGCAGTACTTAAGTTAACATTTGAACACAAGCCTTTTTGGAACAACATCAAAAGTTTTGCTTTAAATTGCGTGTATCTATCTAAAATATTGGTGATAAAAACAACATGAAGTCTAACCATTTCTTGAAGATACAACTTGACATAGTTCTCTAGTGAATCAGAAGTCTTTACTGGCAAAAACTGGGTTGATATTGTCATTCTATCAAGAATCCCCGAAATTGAATCATGTTGCGTACGAGAGCTTGGTAAACCTAGAATGAAATTTATGTTAATCATCTCACACTTCCATTTTGGAAGTTCTATATTCTAGGCCATACCACAGAGCATTTGGTTCTCTACTTTAACTTGTTGGAAATCCAGACACTTAGACGCAAATTCTGAAATGCCTTTCATACTACTCCATCAATAGACTTCTCTTAAAATGTGATACAGTTTTGTGGAAACCGGATGAATCAAATATATGGAGGTATGATCTTTATTTATAATAAACACTTTGAGTTCATACACTCTTGTTACGCACAATCTACCTTGATACCTCAATGTGCCATTTCTCCAGTGTTCAAAAGCCATTACTTTTTGCTTATGAACATTTGCCTTTAATTCGAGAAAAATTGGGTCTTGATCCTACTTCTATTTCACTTCTGACACTAATGAAGATCTATCCCCATTGATCATCGCTACTCCTCCTTTTGTGGAATCCACTAAGAGAACTCCCAAGTGCGCAAGTCTATGCACATCCTCTTCTAGAACTTTCTTATCTTTCTTAAAGTCGACGGAAGTACACATAATCAACCTTGTAAAGGAATCAGAAACAACATTTGTAATGACCCAAGAAAATGAAATAAGGTTACCTAGAGCCTCTCATTTGTTTCAATAGTCAATAAGTCATTTTTAAGATATTTCACAACTTATAGAAGTTTGTTTGAAGAGGTTTGAGGTCAAACATCAAAGGACGACCAAGACATCTCGAAGCTAGTCTAGTTGAACAGCTGTGTAGTAGGGTTTTTCAATTTAGTTTTTGGGTATATTTTTAGGTTGAAATTTAGTATTTAGGGTTTAACATAGACAGACATGTAAAGGGTCGAAATATTTGAGTATAACACCAGGGAACATCTCTCAGTTATAGCCCCTTTTTGAATGTAGCTACGTGGCGCGCCAGCTACACTTAAAGGGAAAAGTTTTCCCTGCGACATGGGGCTAACACGAAACATTATTTCTCGATTAAAATTCAAGGTCCAAGAATTGGAGGTTACCCCCCGATGCGCAGTCACTTCCAAGATTTGATCGCATTGTTTGTAAGTCAAATTAAAAATGGTTAAATGGTCCAATAAGTTCAGGAGTCTTTTGGGTACGTTTGGAATTAATTATTGGCACTTGTTTTAGGGGTTTAAAGTATATTTTAGAAATAAAATATCCATTTAGACTCTAGAATCCAAAACAAAACTTCTCCCTCCATAAAAATCTTTCAGGAACACCATTAAGAAGAAGATAAATTGGAGGAATCTTCTAGCACTAAATTCACCATGGTCTCAAGATGGGTTTAAGTCTCTGATAAAAGGTGTATGAATGTTGTTAATCCATGGATTCTTCCATCCATGGAGCCCCCATTGATTCCCTTAATTGTGAAGAAAAAATACACCAATCTAGAATAAGGTTGTGATTGAATTGTGAGTGAGGCTTGATTGTAATCCCAATCTAGTGCATTGCATTCAGTTATCTTTATATGATTATTATATGTTATTTTCATGTGTTTTCCTTGATGAATTCATGTTTCGATGCTGAGGTAATCATGGGGATTTTAGGCCATTAGAGACAAGATTGAAGGTTCTAAGTTGTTTTTTTTAATACAATTGTCTTGAATTCTAATTGATTATAATAGGATCACCTAGATAGGAATTGAACTAGGACTAATTTATTGAGAAGAATCTTGACTTGTAAAAATGAAATTCAACCTATGTGATCAAGTACGACTAGAATTACTTTCTAAAGATCAAAATTAATGAAATTGCTTGTAATAGGACATGGATCATGATAGAATGAAGTTAACATTGATTATAGGGCTTGTATGTCATTATTTCTATGGTTCGGATTTGAAGTCATTTTGAAGGGTTTGTGATGAGTTGTTCTCCTTATCCTTTACACTTATACATGAACAAACTAGGGGAATAAAGTTCTCTCACATAAATGTATTCTAGATTGACATAAGAACCTAAAATAAATCAAGGGATGATAGAATAAAATAGCGTGAAGTTATATTGAATAGTAAGTGCTTGTGTAATTGACTTGGTAATATAAGACAAAGGTGTGTAAAATTGAGATGGTGAATCTCATGGAGGATTGAGTTGAAATAATCATGATAACTTGAGATGGTGAATCTCATGAAGGCTTGAGTTGAAATGCTCATGGTAGCTTGAGGTGATGAATCTCACGATAGCTTGGGATGGAGGAATCAAGTTCTCCCATGTTTAGCTTGATATTGTGTTGCAAGGATGCGTGATCATGATAGTTTGACTTGGTTTGGTCAAAACCAATTCATGCCAGCTTCAGAAGAGAGGCCTATACTCTCCTAATGTTAGCTTAATTTTCATGCAAGGTGCATTTCATGGAACAACTTGATATAGTACTTCATGGTAGCTTAGGGTTGAGGATTAGTTGTCCCTATAACTTAGCTTTCATGAACATGATTTGTTTCATGGTTGTTAAGTTTGTACTATTGTATCCTTCATTTGTTAGCTTGGATCGTATGTTAAGATACTTTACATGGTAGTAGGTCTATTATGTTAGCATTTTAAGCTTAATAGAGAAGGATACAAGATAAGTTAGCTTGGATTAGCATAGCCTAGATAAGTACTTAGTGTGGATGGTAGTATGGGATGCCACTCATACATGGCTCAACTATGACTTGAAGCTACCAATGTCATGACCCCTACAATGATGTATATTTAGCTTGGGTAGTGACTATAGTTGCTCCTAATTACATGCTTGACTTTAGATGGTAATTTCTTGTAAATACGAATTAGGTCTACTAGTCATACCTATAGTTGATGAAAGTGATTACTGTTACTTCAGGATATGCTTGGTGTGTGAGGTAGAATGGGATTCTTCCATGTCTATTACACAAGTGTGACTTGAAGTGATATTATGGGAATAGTTCTCATATATTATGATGAAATTATTATTATGAGAGCGGATTATGATCATGAATTACCAAAGATAGGTACTTAGCTTTGTTAGTATTATGGGATGCTACCTTAACCTTGCACAAGTACACTTGGAGGTGACTTGTAAAGTAGTTCATTTGAGTAAGGAGGACACTGGTTTAAGTATAAACTTATATAAGCTTTAGGACGCTTTATTATTCTTATGATATTCAGATTATGTTCATGCTATTATCTCTTATGATTTTGTCTATTGTTGACTAACCCTTTGAGATATCTTATGTTTTGTATGATAGTTTCCATACTTGGTACATTTCGTACTAATTCATATTTCTATGCGTTCTAATATAATGTAGGGTTTTGACAAGATTGACTTGCTTTGAAGGGTAGAGTTTCCAAGGCTTTCAAGGAGTGAAGATTGGTGACTCCTCATAGCATCCGAAGACACCACCCCTACGTTGTCTTTTTTATTATGTACTTACTTTAGTCTTTTATGGGCTATGTCCCGAGACGTTTTTACACATGTTGTTATAGATGGCTTTCGAGACATATGTTAGAAAGGCTTTTGTTTTATTAAATGAATCCACATTATGTACTAAAGAGAAAAAGTTTTAATTCGTGCTACTTTTAATATATGTGCATTGAATGATGTCTAAGGGATTTTACAAGACCTTCGAGAGGTAAAGTACTCTATGTTACTTCTAGGGGTGCTCCCCGGTCGTAATAAAATTGTTATCAAAGCATAAGTTTATTAAATAGTCTTAGGTGTCTCAAAACCACATCTAGTAGAGTCTTATTCATTGGTGTGAGTCGCGACATATCTATGAGTAGGAGGCTGCGGGATGCTTAGGAAAGTTTCACTTCTTCATTCTTCAAGTCGTGACATAGAGTGTGTCTTTAGTAGGCCCTTTTTCTATTGTTTGCCTATGACTTTCCAGGTTGTGGCTATCGCTGGGGCTAATTCTACAACAGAAGGAGATGGCCATGGGAATTAAGAGGTTACTCCCCAAGGAGAAAAAATCCCTCCTCAAGTTCCTAATGATACACAACTAGGGAATGTTACACTATAGTAGTTTAGGGCTTCTATGAATTTGTTAGCTCAAGCCTTAATGGCCCAAGCCAATAGGGAGGTGGTTTCGAACCCTATAGGGGGAATGAGTGCCTATAGAATTAGGGAGTTCTTGAGGATGAACCTGCGGAATTTAGTGTCTCCAAGGTTCAGGAGGATCTAAATGGGTTCATAGATAAGGTTTATAGACTCTTGATATTATGTGATTGACTTCTAAGGAGAAAGCGAAGCTAGCTGGATGTCAATTGAAAGATGTAGCAAAAAATTTGCATGCACAATGAAAGGATTCTAGGCTGGTAAGGCCAAGTCCAATAGAGTGGGAGACTTTTAAGTTGGTTTTACTTGATAGGTTCTTTCCTAAGGAGTTGAGGGAGGCTATGTTGAAGGATTTCATCAACCTCAAGCAAGTTAATTTTAGTGTTAAGGAGTATGCAATGAATTGTACTCTTTTGTATAAGTATGCTAAAAGCTAGGTAGCAAACCCTAGAGAAATGATGAATAAGTTCATGACGGGGGTGTTCAAACTAGTGGAAGAATAGTGTCATATGGCAATGCTTGTTGATGATATGGATATCTCACGTCTAATGGTGTTTGCCCAACAAATAGAGGAATACAAACTTAAAAAGGAGAGAAAGAAAAGTAGGATGGACAATGATGGGTCCGATAGACAAGGTCGTTCTAAGAATAGAGAAACATTTTCTGGGCAACACTAATGCTCCTAGGTATAAGGATGAGAGGGTGTCTAACCATGTATTTCAAAGGAAGAGCAATGAGTATTCATGACCTACTTGCCCTAGGTGCGGTAAGAAACATGAGGGTAGGTGTTTGGACAGTAGATATGTTTGGACAGTAGATACTATTTAATTTAGACCAAACCATCAACAATTACCATAAACAAGTTGAATTACATGTTAATATACTCAATATACCCTAATAATTCATTAAAAACTCAATCCATAACTTCAATTTCGTAATTTAATGAAACCTATAAGAAAACTCAACTTTTTGAAATCTATTTTAAGGGAACCCTTTAAGGAAAGGATCTCAAAGGTGAATAGAACCCATACCTTAATTATTTGTTGAGAATTGAAGATGAATCCACCCTTCATCAGCCCCCAATTCACCTCCCAAGCTAAGCTTCTATTAAATCTTCTAATTAAAGAGAGAAAGAAGAGAGATGGAAGAGAGTTTATTTAGAGAGTTTTCTTTAGGTTAATGAGGGTTGAGGGTATTTATAGTAGGACTTAATAAACTTAATTCCTCTCCCTTTAATCCCCAACTAACCTCTAACCCACTTAATTAATTAAATGAAATCATTAAAATTTAAGAGTGAAACTCGACCCTCATAGGAGAGACTCCGATCGACAGTTCGTATGTGAGACGAGGGACAACCCCCCTCTGCTTCCACTCCATCGTCTCGGTCAGAGACTTTTCAGGCGAGGGATTCCTCCAATTTTTCTATGTGTGGGATGATAGTATCATCGACGCCCCATCGATCCACACACAGACTGTAGCCTGCACCTCTGCTCTCTGTCGATGAGTCCAGAGACTGTGCAGGTGAAGGCACCTTCAGCACCAGCCTAAGTGTGGGACAACGGTTTCATGGTCGCCCTATCGATCCACACACTGGCATCTTCTTTCCCGTCGATGCACACTGCCAGGTAGTTCTGCACAAAACTACGGGGGTCATCCTCAAGGGCCCTTGGTTGTCCATTGGGGAGTAGTACATGGATTTTTCAACTATGGAAAAACTCAAACACCCATTAGTTACCTTTCTACAAATTTTAATACATTTCCGACTCATAAAAGTTAGTCAATAAGGCTAAGGCACACTAACATCCCTTTGAACCAACTTCCCGGATGTTTTGGACGTTTTGGTTCTGAAAACTCCAAAAGGACCTATATTCATTAAAAATGGACTTAGAAATAGTGTTTTGACTTTATGAGACCTATGTTAGGCTATACAATGAGTCTTGAAATTTAAGGTGTTACATTATCCCCCCTCTTAGGAGCATTCATCCCCGAAAGACACAAATTCTTTTGAAGGAAGGAATAGACCCAAGACTAGCAACCCAACTAATCAACATAAATCATGTTATTTCAACAAGTCAAATATCAAAACTCATATTAGCACACATAAGGCTCAACACACTTCATCATGAGGCATTTCCTTCTCACAACACTTATGAGCTCAATATATATTACATGCGTCAATTAGCTCAAAGTTCAACTTAAGAACATGCTACCTATAATTTCATGAAGACTCACTATATCAAAATGTACATCATAACGAAAAACAAGCAAAAAGCAAAATTTCAAGTTTTTAATAGCAATACTACAGTAACTTAACTGTATGTTCTTTCAAAAATGCATAATGTACAAAACTTCACCCAAAAATCAAGAAACTTCAATTTTCTAGTCATATTTATATTATTAAAAAGAATGACTAACCTTAATTCTCAAAAAGATGAGGGTAAAGGGACTTCATGTCGGCCTCGGCCTCCCATGTTCCACCCACAACTAGATGATTTTTCCATAACAACTTTACGGAAACCAGTTCTTTATTACTCAACTTCTTGACTTGCCTATCAAGATTTTGAACCGGAACTTTCTCATAAGAGAGGTTATCCTTGACATCAAGACCCTCAATAGAAAGAATGGACTCAGCATCACCAATACACTTTTTCAACATCAAAACATGGAAAACCGGATGACCCAAAGACAATTCACTATGAAGTTTTAAATCAAAGGCAACCTAACCAACCCTTTGCAAGATTTAATAAGGACCCACCTAACGAGGACTCAATTTCACTTTCTTTCCAAATCTAAACACCCTTTTCATTGGTGAAATTTTCAAATACACCTTATCACATTCTTCAAACTCCAAACTCTTCTCCTATGATCGGCATAAGACCTTTGCTGACTATAGGCCGTTTGCAACCGGTCCCTTATGATATGAACCTTTTCCAATGTCTTATAAATAAACTTTGGACCAAGAAGCGATGGCTCACACACTTCAAACCATCCAATAGGAGACCTACACCTCCTACCATACAAGGCTTCATAGGGAGCCATGGAAATGGATAAATGAAAACTATTGCCGTAGGCAAACTCCAGTAAAGGTAAATGCCTATCCCAACTCCAATGCACGCTCTAAGCATATCTTCAAGAGTTTGTATCGTAAGCTCCTCTTGACTATCCATTTTGGGATGAAAAGCGGGGCTCAACTTCACCGTAGTACCTAACCCTTTTTGGAACGACCTCCAAAATCAAGATGTGAATTGTGCGCCCCAATCTGATATGATGGATGAAGGAATGCCATGGCGGCACACAATCTCATCTAGGAAGATTCTTACATAATCCTCCGCCGAATATGAAGACTTGACGGGAATAAAGTGAGCAGATTTAGTCAATCGATCCACAACCACCCATATGGAATCATAGGAATTTTGGGTCCGAGGTAAACCTACTACAAAGTCCATATTGACGACTTCCCACTTCCAAGTAGGAATTTCGATCTCATGTAGTCAGCCACCCGGCTCTAGGTGTTCGGCCTTTACTTGTATGCAATTCGGACAGTTAGCGACAAATACCTCTACATCGCTTTTTAGACCTTCCCACAAAAATATTTCCCTTAGGTCATGGTACATTTTTGTCGACCCCCGGATGAATTGAGTAGAGGGACCCTTGTGCTTCTTCTAAGATCCGATCCGTCAACCAATCTACATCGGGAACACATAATCTCCCTTGGTACCTTAACAAACAATCACCCCCTAAGGAGAATGGTTCATTCAACTTGCCGAGAACCAATTTTTTCAACTCCATTAAGGCTAAATCAAGGTGTTTTTTGGACTTCATCTTAACCATTAAAGATGACTCAGAGATATGATGAACTATGGCACCCCCATCTTGACTACTCTCCATCCTCACCCCAACCTAGCAAACCTATGTACTTCCCTTGCTAGGTCCTTTTTGGCTTTGTTAAGATGGGATACACTACCCATAGTCATCCGACTTAGGGCATCCGCAACTACATTAGCTTTGTCGGGTGATAAAGGACACTAATATCAAAATCTTTCAACAACTTAAGCAATCTTCTTTTTCAGAGATTCAACTCCTTTTGGGTAAACAAATATTGGAGACTCTTATGATCGGTAAAAACATCAACATAAACCCCATACAAGTAATTCCTCTAAATTTTAAAAGCAAGCACCACAGCCGCTAATTCACGGTCATGAGTGGGGTAATTTTCCTCATGTACCTTTAGTTTCCTAGAGGCATAAGCTATCACCTTCCAGTGTTGCATAAGAACACACCTCAAACCCACTCATGATGCGTCACAATACACCACAAAACCATTTTTACCCTCCTGTAAGGTCAACACTGGAGCAGAAGTAAGCCTATCTTTCAATAATTGGAAGCTCTTCTCACTTACCTCTGACCACTCACACTTTTTACTCTTTTGGTTCAAAGTAGTCAAAGGAGATGCACTAGATGCGAAACCATCCACGAACCTCCTAATGTCAGTCAGAGTCAATGGTCTATCTTAGTTTTTTACCACCTCCATTTTACTTGGGTCTACCTCAACTCCCTCTCTATAAATGATGTGCCCAAGAAAAGTCACCGACCTCAACCAAAACTCACACTTACTATATTTGGCATACAATTGATGTTATTAAGAGGTTTGCAATACTCCCCTCAAAAGACCCATATGATCATCCTCATTCTTCTAATATACCAAGATATAGTTAATGAAGACAATGACAAACGAATCTAAGTAATTTCGAAATACTCTATTCATTAGGTCAATAAATGCTGTCGGAGCATCAGTGAGACCGAAATACATGACAAACAACACATAATGCCCATACCTACTTCGAAAGGCCGTCTTTGGTATATCCTCCCCTCTCACCCTAAAAAGTTGATACCCCGACCTCAAGTCTATCTTTGAAAATAAACTCGCCCCTTGGAGTTGGTCAAATAAGTCATCAATTGGAGGGAGAGGGTGTCAGGTCCCTTTTTTTCTCTCATTTATTTTTGATTTTTTATTTCTTTTCAAAGAAAAAGAGTTTGTTTCCAATTAAAGTGACATTTTGAAAAGGGATAATTATTATTCACAGTCGCCACTTGGAATGGAGTTTTGGTTTTCCAAGTTACCTTATTTAAATCCCTAATCAAAAGGAAATTTGACTCTATTTTATTGGTCTGCGAACTAGAAATTCGGGTAAGAAATTCCGTTGACCGAGGGGAAGGTGTTAGGCACCCCTCGGGTCTCGTGGTTCTTGCACGGTCGCTTTATTGACTTTAGTATGACTTAACTTAATTTTTGGATTTTATATTATTTAATTAATAATAAAATTGTTATTTACCCTCAGATTTATTTTAAACTTATTTGAANTATAATTCGTATGGAAAAGAGATTTTTCTAGTTCAAGATAATTTAGGAATGTATATTTATTTATTTATTAGATAAAAAATAAAAAAACAAATAAATTTTATAAGATTTGAAGTTAGTTTTTATCAAGAAATCCTTAATAAATTAGGAATGTTATTTCTTTTAATGAAACAAAATTGTCCCTTTTTTAATTTTCTTTTCTTTTTTGCACGTTTTTGTTTTATTTTAAATTTTATATATATATATATATATTATTATTATTTTCTGTAAAATTTGTTTCTCTCTTCTTCTTTTTTTAAATTTTATTTTATCATTATTTTTATTTTATTTTATTTTATAGATTTTGTCTTCTTCTCTTTTTTTAAAAAAATAATTTTTGTTACTTTTTTTTTACATTCTTTTTCATTCATTTTTTTTATTTCTACTTTTTGTTTTATATTTTTTTCATTCTTCTTATCTCTTTCTTTCTTTTTTCATTTTTCACGTTTTTTTCTTTTTTTTTTTAATTTTTTATTTTCTGTTTCTTTTTTTAGAATTTTTCCTTTTTTTCGCTATTTTTTTTTTGTTTTATGCTTTTTTTTTTTGTTTTTTTTTTAATTCTTTTTTTCTCTTTATACAATTTCTCAAATTTTACTTTTTTTTATAATTATTAATAGTAATTATCACTATTTTATCATGAATCTCTAGATGAAATTTACAATTATAGTTAGATAAAAAAATTACTAATTATTAATATATCCTAATATAACAAGTTTATAAATTTATTTATTTATTTTTTAGTGAAAAACTAGGCTCCAGAAAAACATTTACTATTCAATTACAAAATCAATTAAATTGCATCTAAAATTTTAGACAATAATAAAAATAATACAAAAATGTATGATACATATTTTATTTCATATTATTTTTTAGCAAGAAACATTGTTGGTTCCATTTTCCTAAACATTCATAAATTCTAAAAAGATTAAAAAAATAAAAAAAAAATCACAACATGCATCACATATTGATACTATTCAAAAAAAACATCATATTATTATTATAAGCATCAAATTTTCATACAACATTCCATTTAATTAATTCGAGAATTTAGAGTTACCTCGATGCGAAAATGGATACCACAAAAACAACTGCTACGATCTACTGATTTCCAAAGTTAATAATTCTTAATTAACTTTAAAGAGCCGCAATACCGAAACCGCGAACAAAACCTCAGATTATAACTCAATTTTTAAGATAAAACTCACTTTTTCACTCTTTTCTCTTTGGTATCGTAATTATTTTTTTTGTAATATTCTCTGTATTTTTCAATTTCAATCTCTGTGTTCTCTATATCTCTCTATATATCTCTGTCTTTTTTTTTCAACTGAACGTGGGGTTAAATAATAATTTTGACTGAGAGTCTGGTGCTAATTAAAAGGGACGTAATAGAGTGGAATTAGGATTTAATTTGAAATATTGTTGAGGGAATTATGCTTGAGAAATAATTAAATAATTATCCTACTAAATAACAATAATAGGAAAATTAGTATTTGGGAGTTTGAGGTTAATAAAGATAAGGGGAAGGTAATTTGAATATTTAGGACTCTTCTTTTTTTTTCTTTCTTCTACCATTATTTTTCAAAACTAACTAAAAGTTGAAGATTTAAAACAAATACCATAAATTCATAACTTTTTATTATTAATGTAATTTACACAATTTATTTAACTTTTTTTTAAAATTGTGTTAAATCTTTATATTTTGGTAAAAAATTAGGTGTTCACAGTATGTCCCTCTTTGCTTGGAAACATGAAGAGTTTTCATGCAAAGACGTGAACAATGTGACTAATTTTTTGCTGAAATATTTATGGCAAAAAATGTAAAAAATTTATAATAGAGAAGAGGTTTGACTGTGTCCTAACTTTTTAAAAACTACCTTTCCTAAGTTGATGATAAGGAGTCATGCGTAGTTCCAATGAGTTAGGTAGTCGAGTGAGGTTTTGTCGAGATTCCGTTTCGTAGCTCCAGCTATTACATAAAAAACAAAATGTAGAAGGAAAGATATGAAATCCTATCAACTCCGATAGTGCTAAGTCTTCATTTTGAATTCTCAGATATCGGTACACCCTCTTTGGTAGGTTCATCGATTCCGAACTTTGCTCTGGACATTAGAGTTTAAGACTTGAAACCTCATGACTTGACTTCAGCTACTGACGTTCTTCCGCGTGATATTCTTGAAAACTCATTTTCTTGAAAGGATGAATTCTTTTATTTTTGAACTGCAAACTTGTGTACTATGTAGAAACCTGCACACAAAACAAAATTTTCTGCCTAGTTTGCACTAGGAAATTTTGTGAGTTATTGATAAAATCTATAAAAGTCTATACTAATAATAAAAATAATGTTTTGTAGCCTATTACAAAATGTAAAAAAAAAAAGAAAAAAAGGGAGTTTTGTACCCAAATTGCAATCAGGGGTTATTGTGCCCTGTGAAGACATGAAAAATAAAATAGGGGTTATTGTTCCCTATATGCAACCAGGGGTTATTGTGCCCCTATATGCAATCCAGGGGTTATTGTGCCCTCTGAAGAAATTAAAAATAATAAGGGGTTATTGTGCCCTATATGCAACCAGGGGTTATTGTGCCCTGTGAAGACATAAAAAATGATAGGGGTTATTGTGCCCTATATGCAACCAGGGGTTATTGTGCCCTGTGAAGACATAAAAAATGATAGGGGTTATTGTGCCCTATATGCAACCAGGGGTTATTGTGCCCTGTGAAGACATAAAAAATGATAGGGGTTATTGTGCCCTATATGCAACCAGGGGTTATTGTGCCCTGTGAAGACATAAAAAATGATAGGGGTTATTGTGCCCTATATGCAACCAGGGGTTATTGTGCCCTGTGAAGACATAAAAAATGATAGGGGTTATTGTGCCCTATATGCAACCAGGGGTTATTGTGCCCTGTGAAGACATAAAAAATGATAGGGGTTATTGTGCCCTATATGCAACCAGGGGTTATTGTGCCCTGTGAAGACATAAAAAATGATAGGGGTTATTGTGCCCTATATGCAACCAGGGGTTATTGTGCCCTGTGAAGACATAAAAAATGATAGGGGTTATTGTGCCCTATATGCAACCAGGGGTTATTGTGCCCTGTGAAGACATAAAAAATGATAGGGGTTATTGTGCCCTATATGCAACCAGGGGTTATTGTGCCCTGTGAAGACATAAAAAATGATAGGGGTTATTGTGCCCTATATGCAACCAGGGGTTATTGTGCCCTGTGAAGACATAAAAAATGATAGGGGTTATTGTGCCCTATATGCAACCAGGGGTTATTGTGCCCTGTGAAGACATAAAAAATGATAGGGGTTATTGTGCCCTATATGCAACCAGGGGTTATTGTGCCCTGTGAAGACATAAAAAATGATAGGGGTTATTGTGCCCTATATGCAACCAGGGGTTATTGTGCCCTGTGAAGACATAAAAAATGATAGGGGTTATTGTGCCCTATATGCAACCAGGGGTTATTGTGCCCTGTGAAGACATAAAAAATGATAGGGGTTATTGTGCCCTATATGCAACCAGGGGTTATTGTGCCCTGTGAAGACATAAAAAATGATAGGGGTTATTGTGCCCTATATGCAACCAGGGGTTATTGTGCCCTGTGAAGACATAAAAAATGATAGGGGTTATTGTGCCCTATATGCAACCAGGGGTTATTGTGCCCTGTGAAGACATAAAAAATGATAGGGGTTATTGTGCCCTATATGCAACCAGGGGTTATTGTGCCCTGTGAAGACATAAAAAATGATAGGGGTTATTGTGCCCTATATGCAACCAGGGGTTATTGTGCCCTGTGAAGACATAAAAAATGATAGGGGTTATTGTGCCCTATATGCAACCAGGGGTTATTGTGCCCTGTGAAGACATAAAAAATGATAGGGGTTATTGTGCCCTATATGCAACCAGGGGTTATTGTGCCCTGTGAAGACATAAAAAATGATAGGGGTTATTGTGCCCTATATGCAACCAGGGGTTATTGTGCCCTGTGAAGACATAAAAAATGATAGGGGTTATTGTGCCCTATATGCAACCAGGGGTTATTGTGCCCTGTGAAGACATAAAAAATGATAGGGGTTATTGTGCCCTATATGCAACCAGGGGTTATTGTGCCCTGTGAAGACATAAAAAATGATAGGGGTTATTGTGCCCTATATGCAACCAGGGGTTATTGTGCCCTGTGAAGACATAAAAAATGATAGGGGTTATTGTGCCCTATATGCAACCAGGGGTTATTGTGCCCTGTGAAGACATAAAAAATGATAGGGGTTATTGTGCCCTATATGCAACCAGGGGTTATTGTGCCCTGTGAAGACATAAAAAATGATAGGGGTTATTGTGCCCTATATGCAACCAGGGGTTATTGTGCCCTGTGAAGACATAAAAAATGATAGGGGTTATTGTGCCCTATATGCAACCAGGGGTTATTGTGCCCTGTGAAGACATAAAAAATGATAGGGGTTATTGTGCCCTATATGCAACCAGGGGTTATTGTGCCCTGTGAAGACATAAAAAATGATAGGGGTTATTGTGCCCTATATGCAACCAGGGGTTATTGTGCCCTGTGAAGACATAAAAAATGATAGGGGTTATTGTGCCCTATATGCAATCCAGGGGTTATTGTGCCCTCTGAAGACATGAAAAATAAAATAGGATAGGAGTTATTGTGCCCTATATGCAACTAGGGTTATTGTGCCCTGTGAAGACATGAAAATATAGGATAGGGGTTATTGTGCCGTATATGCAACCAGGGATTATTGTGCCCTGTGAAAATATGAAAAATACGATAGGGGTTATTGTCACCTATATGCAACAAAGGATTATTATGTCCTGTGAAGAAATAAAAAAATGATAGGGGTTATTGTGCCCTATATGCAATCCATGGGTTATTGTTCCCTGTGAAGACATGAAAAATAGGATAGGGGTTACTGTGCCCTATACGCAACCAGGGGTTATTGTGACCTGTGAAGACATGAAAAGTAAAATAGGGGTTATAGTGCCCTATATGCAACCAGAGGTTATTGTATCCTGTGAAAATATAAAAAAAAAGATAGGGGTTATTGTGCCCTAGGAAAATAAAATAGGATAGGGGTTATTGTGCCCTATATGCAATCAAGGGTTATTGTGCCCTATGAAGACATAAAAATTAAAATAGGGATTATTGTTCCCTATATGCAACAAGGGATTATCGTGCCCTGTGAAGACATTAAAAAAAAGATATGGGTTATTGTGCCCTACATGCAGCCAGGGGTTATTCTGCCCTGTGAAGACATGAAAATATAGGATAGGGGTTATCGTGCCCTATATTCAACCAGGGGTTATTGTGCCCTGTGAAAATATGAAAAATAGGATAGGGGTTATTGTGCCCTACATGCAACCAGGGGTTATTGTGCCCTGTGAAGACATGAGAACATAGAATAGGGTTATTGTGCCCTATATGCAATCAGGGTTTATTGTGCCCTGTGAAGACATGAAAATTAAATAGGGGTTATTATGCCCTATATGCAACCAGGGGTTATTGTGCCCTATGAAAACATAAAAAAAAATAGTGGTTATTGTGCCCTATATGCAACCAGGGGTTATTGTGCCCTGTGAAAACATAAAAATAATAATAGGGGTTATTCTGCCTCATATGCAACCAGGGGTTATTGTGCCCTCTGAAAACACAAAAAAAAAATTGGGGTTATTGTGCCCTATATGCAACCAGGGGTTATTGTGCCCTGTGAAGACATGAAAACATATGCTAGGGGTTATTGTGCCCTATATGCAACCAGGGTTTATTGTACCCTGTGAAGACATGAAAAATAGGATAGGGGTTATGATGCCCTATATGCAACCAGTGGTTATTGTGCCCTGTGAAAATAAAATAGGGTTATTGTACCTTATATGCAACCAGGGGTTATTTCTTTTAATATTATTATTTATTGTTATTTTATTTTATTTTTATTAGTACATTTACCAATCTAAAAATAAAATAAAATGCCCCAGATTTTATTAAGAAAAAAAAATAATCTTTTTTATTGTTTTTTTTTGCATATTATATGAGAAACAAGGATTCAAAAACTTACCATCGCGTCGTTTCTCTCTAGCGAATTACTTGCATGATTTGTCTTTATAGCTCTTTCAGCCTATAACTTTATTTCTATCTTTATTGTGCTAATGCCAAGACGGAATGTCATCATTTTTTAAATGGTGTCATTCGTGATGTTTTACCTAGTAGACATTCTTATCTTTTTACTGTCGTCTTATGGTTCTCGTGAGAGTTTTCAGTCATATGACACTCTTATTTTTTTTTATTTCTTTTTTTTTTGTAACATACCATAGGCTACAATGTCATGTTTCAACCCTTGGAGATTTGAAATATCATGATCATTATTTTATTGAGTGATTAGACCGAACCTCAATGAAGGGATGCCTACGTATCCTCTTAGGAATCAGGCCGAACGTAGTTCAATAAAAAAATTAAATTTATTTTTAGTGATATAATGAAAAAATGGGAAAAAGAATTAGTTCATGTTTGATAATGCCTTGACTTTAGTTGGTACCAACAATTAGTATTATGCATATGAACTACATTCAACTACTTTCAAATAAATTTGAGGTCAACTTTGAGTTATTTATATAGTTTCAAATTGTATCTCAAATATGCTTAAGTAATTACAAGATCAATTTATCTTGTCAAAATTAAGGGATAGAATTATTTGTATGAAAGTTCTACTTCACACAATATAATAATTTATATAGTTTCAAATTGTATCTCAAATATTCAATGCATGTTTAAGATACCATATGCTTGGCCCTCATGTAAGCATTCAATAAGGTGAGAACATAAAAAATGAGATCAAATACGACTTGTCATTGGCTTGTCACAAAATGGCTCATTTGGTCTCTAGGATCAGAGATCAAAGAAGGAGCATATTTGGACAACTTAATGAATTCCAAAGAGTACTCATGGACACTCTTCCCTCCTTGGCGAAGATTGATGAACTATGTCACGTTCTCCTCCTTCATATCTCAAGGGAAGAACAGATCTAGAAAATCCGCCTAAAAGAATTCCCAAGTCACTGTACCACAACTCAATGGCCTATTATCCCTCCATTGCACATACCAAATTTGAGCCACATCCTTGAGTTCGTATGTGGTCAACTCGGCCTTCTCACTTGAAGACACCCCCATAGAATATAGTATCATGTAGACCTCATCAATGAATTCTTTGGGGTCTTCATCAACCTTAGACCCATAAAAAGGTTCATTCGAGAGAAGTTCCTTAGACGGGAAGACATAGTAGTGACTTGCTGAAGAGGACGGGGAGCAAAATCCCGATTGGCTTGGGCCGTCATGGCTTGGGCTTGAACCTTCGTGGCTGGTGCTTGAGTAGTCATGGCTTTGGCCATTTGAGCAATAATAGCCCTCATCTCCGCCTCCGTAACAGGTGGAGGGTTAGCCAGGGCTTGATAAACATTAGCATTCTCCTCAAGTGGAGGAACTTGTTCATCATGTGGAGGAGCTCCCGCATTAGCAACTTCCTCCTCAAGTCTTCGAGCCACATTCCTTCGAGTGTTCATGCTTCCTATAAGCACAACAATAGTATTAGATTCAAAAGCACACCATAAGTATACTCTATCAGCACGATATAATATTTCCAAGAAAGATAGTGATTCCTAAGCATCATATAGGTTCCTACTCATAAGTGTGGCGTGCTTCACAATTATGAATACAAACCTACATAGAAGTGGTATACAGAGACATAACTCAACGATATTCAAGTTCATGCTATGATACCAAGTTTGTCACATCCGGGTTTACCCCCTAGAGGTAACCGGCGTCATCATCCTTTTAAAGGACTAAGACTAGACTCTTAGTTTCATGTCATTACATACATAGGTTGAAAAATGCGAAAAAAATTTAAAATTTTCATTATCACTACTTGGATATTTACATAGACCTCTACATACACATAATATATATTCATATCAAGTATACATAGACCCTTCACATATGAAGGTTACATAGCCTTCTGCTTTTATTGCACATACATATATAAGAATATAGAAATAGTATTAATGATTGTCTCATCTCATACCATCTAAACGAATATCACCATATGGGGATAGCCCTTACATTAATTCAACAAGACCATGTATAGGTCGTATAAAAGTACAATATTCAAATAACAAGGAAATTAATGATAGAGACAATAAGCTCATAACAAAATCTAAAGCTAAAGGATTGCATTGCCCTAGATAGTTGAGGACCTACCCTACTTGGATGAAAGGAAGAATCCAACCCTTCAACAATGACGCCTCGCAAAACTCTTCAATGATCTGCACCAAAAATGTTTGATGAAAAAGGAAGAAAATGGGGTTAGTACTCCACAATTACTATGTATGAGATCTTATGCACATACACAAGCAAAACATTGTAAAAGGGACTTTTTATCAAAACATGTCATTTTACCCCTTTAGGTACTTAACGCAAAGTCAAGTAAATCATATCAATCAACCAACATGCTTGCTATCATACAAGTAATACTTATACCAAAATACTTGAAACCATGATTCACTACAACCCTAACAGCAAAGAATAATATCACAAGAATGAATAAGAGTTAAACATATCATAATAAGCAAGACAACTACTCCCAAGTCCTTATCAATTCAACAAGTGCAATGACCAACCAAAGCCCCATAACCTTAATCAATCAAGTATCCTCAACAAGAAAACATGACCAATGTCCAAATTTACATATCATGGCATTAAGACTTGCATTTCATCATATATTATCATTATAATCCAAGGCATATTCATAAATGAACTAATCAACATATAGTATCAACAATGTGCCAAGGTCAATATATATACATCATATATTATCATAACATAGACATATATAAGTACACCTTCCTAAGATTCCTCTGAAGGCTATCTAGTGCATTGTCTAGGTAAAGTCCCATACCCCTACCTAGACTAAGCTAGACCTCTTAGGTTATCCAAGTTAGAGTTTAAATCCTTTAATTCGTTTTATCTTTTCGGGAATATCTTTCCCTAACTGACATAGACCACATGAGCTAGTGTGGAATTCGGTTTCATAAAGCCCTACACTAAAAGAAGGCGGACTACTTGCCAAGGTAGTACCAAAACATGAAACATAGCAACTACGTGGATCAACTAGCTAGTATTCCTATGGGGGCAACCTAGTTCAAGAACTAGGAGATTTAGTTGGGACCCTCATTATGCGCCATGCATTATAGTCTCCAATCTCAAGAGTAATGTAGTGTTCTTATCTTCCCTATGTGGGAAGGGAATCTTCTCTATCTAGTTCACTCAGTGCTAAGCTAGAGTCCCTTTTTGAAATGTCTTTAAGCATTTAATTATCAATCATAACTTAATTTAGGCCATAGGGTATACCCCTTGTATAATCAACATCATCAATAGCTCAATAAGAATTGTATGAGTATAAGTCAATTCATCACAATTCATATAAGTGAGTTTAACACTTTAGCATTTCGTAACATATTAAGTCACATTGATAGTTTTCACCATCCTTATAGCACATACACCTTAATAAACTTCACAACATAGTCAAGACATTTCGATTCAACAGCATACCACCCTATTATTCTAGTATAAGGCATACTCCAATGTAATATCATGACTTAAGAACAATTAATAACAATTGGAAGTAAATATAGAGATTCTAAGACTTACCGAGTCTTCCTTAGAGTCTATCATCAAGGTCTTACCATCAACCCATAACTCAACCCAACTTGGGGAGTACATCATCACACAATGATAACCAATAAGATAACAAGGCCCATTGCCTCTCTATAACACAATTCATCTTTAGATCACAACTTGAGACAAGGTACGTAAGCTAATTTCATATTATAATTCATAATTTAAATCAAGTCTCAAGACCTAGAATTATAGGTCTATATTTCATCTTAATTTAATCATAATAGCACCATATTAGAGTAATCAAATCAACAATCAACTCAATTGAATGATCACAATACAATATAGGTTAAGATCACAACCTAGGGTTAGGAATAGAGGCTCATACTATTCAATTTAGATCAAACAATCAACAATTACCATAACAAAGTCTAATTACTTATTGATCTACTCAATGTAACCCTAAGAATTTATGAAAAACTCAATCCATAACTTCAATTTCGTAATTGAATGAAACCCATAAGAAAACTCAAGTTTTTGAAATCTATTTTGAAGGAACCCTTAGAGGAAAGGATATCAAAGGTTAATAGAACCCATAACTTAATGATTTGATGAGAATTGAAGATGAATCCACCCTTGATCATCCCCCAATTCACCTCCCAAGCTAAGCTCCTATGGACTCTTCTAATTAGAGAGAGAAAGAAGAAAGAAGGAAGAGAGTTTATTTTGAGAGTTGTCTTTAGGTTAATGAGGGTTGAGGTTATTTATAATAGGACTTAATCAAATTAATTAGTCTCCATTGAATCCCCATCTAAATTATAACCCACATAATTAATTAAATGAGATCATTAAAATTTAACAGTGAAACTCGACCCTCGCAGACGAGACCTCGATCGACGGTCCGTCTATGAGTCGACGGACAACCCCCCTCCGTCCTGCACTCAGTTATATCGGTCAGAGACTTTGCAAGCGAGGGTTTCCTCCAATTTGTCTATGTGTAGGATGACGGTGTCATTGACGCCCCGTCGATCCAAACACGGACCGTAGCCTGCACCTCTGCACTCTAGCGATGAGTCCAGAGACTGTGCAGGTGAAGGGACCTTCTCCACCAGCCAAAGTGTGGGACGAAGGTGGCATCTACACCCCGTAGATCCACACATGGTCCTTTTTCTGTCCCGTCGATGTACACTACCAGGCAGTGGTGCATCAAACTACAGGGATCCTCCTCAAGGGCCCTTGGATGGTCCTTGGGGAGTCGTACCCTAATGTTTCAACCTTGGAACAACTCAAACACCCATTACTTAACTTTTCACCAAATTTTGTACATTTCCAACTCCTAAAAGTTAGTCAAAAAGACTAAGGCACACTAACATCCCTTTGAACCAACTTCCCGGATGTTTTGGACGTTTTGGTTCTTAAACCTCCTAAATGACCTATTCATTAAAAATAGACTTAGAAACAGTGTTTAGACTTTATGACACCTATGTTAGGCTTTACAATAAGTCTTGGATTTTCAAGGTGTTACAGTCTACTCGTGCAATGAATGAATGAAGTGTCATACCCCCATTCATACTAAGTAGAACCCCTTCAAGAACCATACAATTACAAATATGGGAGCTTCTATGACTGACACTCATCACTATTAGACTAAATTATGATATAATATCTTTCTCACGCTGCTAGAGTTGTTCTATACTTTGTCGTCATATAGAACGTTTAACTTAGTGGATTCACTAGATTAGCTTAAGTGATCATCTGAAAAATATTATCCTTTAACTACCCATGATGACTACTACATGGTTTATGGAGACTTGATTTAATATAAACTCACATTCCCATATAAGTGTTAAAGACTACTCCCAAAAATATACTTAGCTCATATATTTTTAAAACAATTTCTTTCTTTAGTTTTAGATAATTACTCAAAACTATGCTCTTAAACATGTAACAACACTTGAAAACTCTTTCATAAAACATATCAAAATCATATTTTAATATTACCATTGTTGACTCAAGAAGTCATACTTCATAAACATTAATGGTATATCTAGATACCATTCTGCTTAAACATTGATGACGCACTAGCTTGTCATACCAATCATGTTTTAGAAACTGTTTCTCAAAATCATCATTTTTGAAAAAAAAGAGATAGTACTGAAACAGCTCAAAAATCCTTAGGAAATCTCAATTTCGTCTCATCTTAAATGTAAAACAATTACTCTTCAGAATACTTAGTTCTCATATATAATTTTTAAAAAATAAACTTTACTTTTATTCTTTACTCAACTTCAAAGATTAAGTATTAAAACAAAGTTAAAATATTTGTAAAAGACTTCTTATATATGGTTCATTCGAATTATGGACTTGAACAACTCAATGAATGGTTTTCATAACCATAGATATAACTCAATGCTCAAGACTTAGAACTTGAAGATCGAACTCCTCTCAAAGGTACTCAATTGTTGGAGTTCATGCGGAAGTTATGGACATGAACGACTCGACTCGAAGGTCTACATAACTACATAGAACTAATGAGTACAACTCTTCTCATTCTGTTACTTACTTCCTCAAATCTTAGATCAAATCAATAGTTTAGCTCAAAGGATTCACAATTGAACCTAAAAAGGCTTTCATGAACTCTTCTCCTAATTCTCTCTCGAATGAAAATTATGAAATCAAGAGTTTTGGTCCATGACATGGAAAATCTCATGATGACATTGTAGACTCATGAATACATTCTCTTCATTTTCATACTCACTTGCTCGAGTCTTGAAACAAGTTACAAGAAGTTGTAGAAGACTCCATAAAATGACTCAAATGGGCTTTCTTAGAATGTTGGAAAGAACTCTCAAACTCAATCCTCAACTTTACCTTGAAGTAGAGTTATGAATTAAAGATTATGATCATGTTGGAAATTATTTTAGATAGTAAGAACAAGTTTCTTGAAGAATGTTGGATAAGAACTTGAATAGAGACCTTGAAACCCTAGCTTGAAGGTAAATGGTGAAAAAAACCTTTCTTCAGATTCTTGAATAAATTTGTTTAAATCTCTATGAATTAAGGTTATGATTTTCATTAGACAAAATGAAAATATCTTTTTTTTTAGCCTTTTTTAATAAAGAAATTCATTTATGGCTTTCATGGAGGTAAAAAGAACAAAAATGATTCTTTTTAATATTTTCCAGTCGACTAATTCGTAACAACACAGTATAGGTTACTATAATGGTCATAAGTTTTTAATCACGAATAGGATTGACGCAAAATTGGTGGCATTGGAAAGTAGATTCAATTACCTCTAATTTGATAGATTATGACTGACATAAATCTTTATATTCTAAGATATATGGTCGTTCAAAGTTGATCTAAGTAGAATCTTACATCAAAACGTACTGAAACTTTCGGAACACTTACCAAGAACTCATCAAAAACTCTAATATTTTAATTTTAAGAATGAAATTACGCTGAAAAAAACATGATTGGCATATGGGTTAACATATCCAACAATATAGAAGAGTACATACCTCTTAGGGATTAAACAATTGACGAAAATCCAAAGTAAAACTCAAGAACGTCAACAAACGCCTTCAACCTTTCCTCTTTTCTTCTTTTTTATCTTCTTATCTCTTCTTAAACTTTCAACCCGAACCCTAGGAATATATTAGAATTATAAAACTGACTCTACAAGGATTAGACTCCTAAAATATTACTAAAAATGAATTAAATCTTAATGGGTAAGGAAAGGAAAATATTCCTTACAATGTAGGCTATTTTTCTTAACTGACAACCTTACTTCAAAAGGTTATATTTCACTTATTTCTAACTTGAAACTTAGCAAACTCGGTGAAGTTGGAAAAATAATTAATGATCTTTCCTATGGTATCTTTTAGCATACCCAACTTATCATGTACTAGGAGTTATGGTCGTTTGAAGGTGACCCAATGCTCATACTTAACTTAACTCTCCAAATTTCCAATTTTACTATTTCTAATTTAGTTCTTTTTTGGAAATATTGGTGCTATATTACTCACTACGAAGAATAAATCAATAACTACTATTGTTGACCACAATTTAGCATCTGGAGGTATGAGATCTATTAAGCTATACTTGTTAACTACTAATGTTGATTATAATAAATCAATAATCTCAAATTTTATGTGTAATTCAAATGTACGGTCATATCAATGATTATCATAAGTGATAAAATTACAATTATTTTGAAGGCATGAGGTCTTAGTCTCATTATAGGTATGAAGATGAATTTAAGTTTTATCGCACCAAAAGAATAAGATGGTGGATTTATGCCCAACCGTATGATGAGAAGATATTGGGTTCAAGTTCTATCGATTTATGACCTAACACACTTTTATACAGATAAGACATTTAATTTGAGTCCTAATTCACCTTACTGATGATATAATAATAATTAAAGAATTTTTTTTTATGAAAAGTCATGAAATTTACTGAATTTGGTCCATTACTAAAGTGAATGTGGTAGTAGTGCATAATAACAAGGTGTAAGCCACTATGCTAGGCATGAGAAAGATTGCTGATCAATAATATGGTATCACCAAGAATGTCTCTAAGATGACATGTACTATAGAAACATTTTATACTTTATCTTTAGGTTTGTATTGGACAAGAATTAGTGCAATTGAGGCACATTCTATGATAAATAAGAAGTTTACTAATTTCAATACTTTCTTAATTTGGAATGATTGTATGAGACATCATTTGTCTATAATTTTTAGATGAATTATGAAAATTTAAAATGGACATCCATGGAAGAACCTAAAATTCTTTTAGATGGTGAATTTTCTTGTACTTCTTGTTAGCAAGGCAAGTTAATTGTGAGACCATCATAAAGAAAGTTGAAATTGTTTCCCCTGCATTCTAGGAACGTATACAGATATTTATGGACCAATTCATCCACCTATTAGATTGTTTAGATAATGAATGGTCCTAATAGATAATTCATCTGGATGGTCTAATGTGTGCATAAAAATATTGGCATAAATAATATGATTATAGACACAATTTTCTGATATCAGATTAGTCTATTGAGTAATGGGATCACGGCACACCTTTAGAACTGGTAGAGTAATTGATAAAAAAAAATTAAAATTTATTTTTGAGGTATTAAAATTAAAATATACTCACATAATAGTAAATAAGAATTTTACCAAGCCAAAAGGCACAGGCCATAATACATAGAGTTTACAAGTACTGATAATTTTTTATTTGGCATGAATGATTTTATCAACTCAAAGATGTGCATTCTGAGTAATAGACTTACATTTAAGAGCTAGAAGATTCTTAGAGAATTCTTTTTGTTGTTTGTTCTCGTGATAAGTTTATTGGATCAACTAATGTTTACACTGAATCCCTAAATTCTAAAAAGTATATTAGGTGAATATGGACTCGTTCAAATATTATGTGATATGATAAAGAGACGAATCTAAAATATAATTGTCACGCCCTAAGCTACCCCAGAGACACAGACACGGAACCTAGGACCACAAGAGATCCCAAGCTAACCCTGCTGGTATGATCATGAGCATACTAAAGATAATAAACTGTTGCGGAAGCTAAATCATACTTAAAATGAAATGATGGGGAATACCCATATTCTATAACTAAGATATTTGAAAACAATGAGTTTAATACAAAAGAAATATTAACTCAATACAAGCCTTAAAATAGCCTCTAAACTAGACTAGATATATTGAGACAAGCCCCAGCTAAATCTAGCAAAAACTGACACTAAATGACTAAAGACTGAAATGAAACTCATGACTGTTGTCCTCGGCGAATGAGGACTCACCACTGAATCTGCTGAACTTGAGATTGGGAAATGGATCTATGCGTGATCTTGATGCTGAGAACCTGAACCTACATCACGAGAAGATGTAGCGCACGTATGCGTCAGTACTTGCAAGGTACTGAGCATGTACGATAGAGTAAAGATGAAATATAACATAACTGAATAAGTGCGAAAACAAGTATGATAATCTGAACGTGATGTGCTGATTTCTGAGCTAACTGGATGCAATAACAAATTTATAACATGCTGAAACTGAATACCGAATATATTGATAAATGTTCAATGCAGAGAGTCTGACTGAACTGTGTGAGCTACTAATAACCGATAATAAAACCACATGAGCTAAATGTGGAGTCTGATGTATACGCCCCATCGAGAGGACCCAATATACCCTTCCAACGTATAAAGGCATGCTGGCGTGATCACTAAACTGATTGCCCACAGAGGGGACTTACAACCTACTCGGTTAGTAGTTTTGGGACTATTGGGTACGCTAAACCCTAGTCCAACTTGGTATTATGCAACTCCCAATGAATTCTATAAATTAATTGATTATATCTGAATTTCTGTAAGTACTAGATAGCTCGAAACTGAACATGCAAACTGAGAATGCAACAATAAATCTGGTAATTATGCATTTATAACTGAGGCATGTATAACTGAATTGCCTGAAATATATGACCTAGCATGTGTAATTAAAGAACTAAAGAAATGCAAAGCTAGGGTTCTGAAATTCATGCGATAATCTGAGTAATATCATGATAATCTTATTTGGAACATATATTTAATAAAATAATAAAGTTATATCAAAGTTCTAGAAACCCTAGGTTTAATCATGATAAGAGAATCAAGAACTGACTGAAACTAAGGACCCAATGGGTGAAAGGAACCTACTAGTGAAATCCCACATACCTGGTGATGAAATCCACGGAAAAATACTTAAGTTTCCGGGCTGGAATTGTTGGGGCTTGTGGCATTCTTGAACTAGGGTTTTTGAGATTTTTATCCTTTCTTGCTGCTAATTTTCTAAGTTTTGATTTAATGATTTGATTTGGATATGTTTTACTTAGTTTCTAGGCTTAAACTTATTAAAATCTGATGATTTAGGGTCAAAACAACGTAACTTAAGGTTTAAACAGAGTAGGAAAGGTCAAAAAGACCCCTGGGAAGGTTGTTGTCGGGCCTCACGACGGCCAGGACTGACGGTCTGTCGTGCGCCCGACGCCCCGTCGTTGTGTCCGTCATGAGGGCCTGTTCGATAGGTCTTTACTAAAATGGGCATAAATTTTTACTCGAAGGTCTGATTTTAGCAAGGTCAGTGGATATGGAAAGATAATTCAATTATTTATCTGTGGGTATGTCATGGGAGACCTAATTCATTTTGTGATAAGAGTTATGATCATTTTAAGTTGACCCAACTGCATTTCCCCTTTACTAGCCGCAAATTTTTCACCTACAGACCGTAGGTCCACCTACAAATCGTGCTATTCATCCATAGCTCTTGCCAGAGTGTGGTTGAAGGGATTCTTGATCGACGGTCACGGACTACGGATCGTCGTTTGACCTTCGGACTGTAAGTCCGTCCGTCGTCCAAGACTTAACCAATATTTCTATGCTGAAATTTTTGGGAGTCTCTGATCCCATCGATGGTTGTGTAGGATGGACCGTGGTTCAGGTACGGTCCATCGATGCCACCATTTGTAGCAGCTGAGATTTTCCAGAGAAGCTATTTTTGGTCTGTTTTGGCTACGGGGTGTTACATTATCTCCCCCTTGGGAACACTTATCCTCGAATGAAGACTAAACTAGCTTAAATAGAGGGAGAGAGATGCAAACCCCACTACGAAACACTGAGAACTGAGTTCTGACTGAATTGAGTTCTGAGTACATGCAATTACGCTAAAAATGAAAGTACAAACTGAGGGAACATGATTCTAAAACTGAATTTACGGATGAATGACTGTAAAACTGAAGAGGAACTATTACCTCAAGATGGAGTGGAATCGGAAGGAAAAAGGTAAGGATACTTGGCTTTCATGGATGCTTCTACTTCCCAAGTATCTCCCTCTACGGACTGACTCCTCCACAAAATCTTGACTGAAGCGACTTCTTTGTTTCTGATCCTTCTAACCTGACGGTCATGAATATCAACTGGTACATGCTCATAAGAAAGACTATCTTTCACTGCCACACTCTCTAATGGCACTATAGAGGCTGGGTCACCCACGCACTTCTTCAAGAGTGAGATGTGGAAGACCGGATGCACTGCTGCTAATTTTGCTGGCAACTCTAACTCATATGCCACCTTGCCATTCCTTTTCAAGATCTTGTAAGGGCCTACATATCTAGGACTGAGCTTCCCTTTCTTCGCAAATCTCATCACCCCTTTCATAGGTGAGACTTTCAGAAAAATCCAATCATCAACTTGGAACTCTAGTTCCCTTCTCCTTACATCTGCATAAGATTTCAGACGACTTTGGGCTGTCTTAAGTCTATCTCTAATAAGTTGCACTTTATCCATAGCATAAAGGATTGAATCTGGCCCTATCAAAGGTGCTTCACCTACTTCAAACAAACCATCAGGAAATCTACATCGACACCCATATAAAGCCTCATAAGGGGCCATATGAATAATGGAATGGTAGGTATTATTGTAGGCAAACTCAATAAGAGGAAAGTGATCATCCCAGCTACCTTTGAAATCGATCACAAAAGCTCTCAACATATCCTCTAAGGTCTGAATAGTACGTTGTGCCTGCCCATCCGTCTGTTGATTAAATGTTGTACTAAGGTTAACTTGATTACCAATACCTTTTTGAAATGACTTCTAGAAATGAGTGGTAAACTGAGGATCTCTATCTGAGATGCTAGACAAAGGAACCCCATGCAACCTCACAATTTCAGTACGGTAAAGCTTGGCATAGTCCTCTGCCGAGTATGTAGTCTTGACCTCCAAAAAGCGAGAAGACTTAGTCATCCTATGAACTATCACCCAAATTGAGTCATGCTGTCTACGAGTACGAGGTAACCCTGTGAGTGAAATCCATATTGATCACATCCCACTTCCAAGTAGGAATATCGATCTCCTGAGTCGTACCTCCTGGTTTCTGATGTTCTACCTTGACTTTCTGGAAATTTTGGCACTTACTCACAAAGTCTGCTATATCCCTCTTCATGCCATTCCACTAATAGACTTCACGCAGATCGCCGTACATCTTAGTGGCACCTGGATAAATAGAATACCTGGAGTTATGAGCTTCCGCAACAATATGCTGCCTCAAATCTCCCACATCAGGAACACACAATCTACCTTGGTAGCGAAGTACACCATCTCCCCCTTTGGAGAAAACCTCCAGTCTCTGATTGTTGACTGCAGCATTTAGTTCAAGCAAGATCAGATCACTCTCTTACTTTTCCTTCACCTCCACTACCAAAGATGATTCTTTCCCATTCTGAACTGTTACACCGCTGTGTGATATGCACATAAGGCGAACTCCCAAGCGAGCAAGCCTGTGAACATCCTTCACTAGCTCCTTTTTTTTTCCTCAACATGGGCTACACTACCCATAGATAATCCACTAAGAGCATTGGCCACTACATTCCCCTTTCCAAGATGATAATGCACACTCATATCATAATCCTTAAGGAACTCAAGCCATCTCCTCTGGCGAAGATTCAACTCTTTCTAGGTGAACATACTGAAAGCTCTTATGATCGGTGAACACATCTACATGAACACCATACAAGTAGTGTCTCCATATATTGAGTGCAAACACCACTGCTGGAAGCTCGAGTTCATGAGTTGGATAGTTCATCTCATGCACATTAAGCTTTCTTGAGGCATAAGATATAACCTTATATCTTTGCATCAACATACAACCAAGGCCAACTCTTGATGCATCGCAATAGATCACATAACCATCTGAACTCTTTGGTAGAGTCAAGACAGGATCTCTGGTTAATCTAGTTTTCAATTCTGCGAAGCTTTTTGACAATCATCTGACCATTGGAACTTGACCATCTTCTGAGTCAACCTAGTCAATGGTAAGGCTATGGATGAAAATTCTTCGACGAACATTGTGTAATAACCTGCTAGACCTAAGACACTTCTGATATGTGTAGCAGAGGTAGGTATGGGCCATTGTTTCACTGCTTCTATCTTTTTTGAATCTAAGAGGATCCCTTCGGTAGATACAATGTGACCAAGGAAAGCAACAGATTTCAACCAAAACTCACATTTACTAAACTTAGGGAATAACTGGCGATCTTTGAGAATCTGCAGAACAACTCTCAAATGACTTGCATGTTCTTCCTCACTCCTAGAGTAAATGAGGATATCATCAATGAAGACGATAAGAACAAGTCTAAGTACTATTTGAACACTCTGTTCATCAAATCCATGAAAGCTACAGGAGCATGGGTTAGTCCAAACGACATAACTACAAATTCATAATGACCATACCAAATTTTGAAGGCTATTTTCGGAATGTCACTATCTCTGACTCTGAGATGATGATAATCCGATCTGAGGTTTATCTTTGGGACATGACTAGCACCCTGAAGTTGGTCAAACAAGTCATCAATCCTGGCGATGAGATACTTATTCTTGATTTTGACCTTGTTCAACTGTCTATAGTCAATGCACATTCTGAGAGAACCATTTTTCTTTCTTACGAACAAAGCTGGTGCACCCCATGGCTACATACTAGTTCTGATGAAACCCTTATCTAGAAGGTCTTCAAATTGATCTTTAAATTCCTTAAGCTCTTCTAGAGCCATTCTATAAGGAGGAATACAAATAGGCTGGGTATCTGGAAGAAGATCAATTCTAAAGTCAATTTCTCTTTCGGGAGGGACTTTGGGAAGATCTTCAAGAAACACTTCTGGAAATTCACAGACTACTGGAACTGAATCAAGAGCAGGGGTTTCAAGGCTAGAATCCTTAACCCGAACTAGATGATAGAGATAACCCTTTGAGATCATCTTTCTGGCCTTAAGGTAAGAAATAGATCGACCCATAGGCGCTAAGCTACTACCCTTCCATTTTATGATTGGTTTGTCTGGAAACTGAAACCGAACAATCCTAGTTCTGAAATTGACTAAGGCATAACATGAATGTAACCAATCCATGCCTAGAATGACATCGAAGTCTACCATTTCCAACTCTACTAGACATGCTGAGGTGACTTTCTGAGAGACTGTGATAGGGCAATTTATGTATACCCGTCTAGCTATAAGTGGGTCACAAACTGGAGTAGAGACTTAGAAGGGTTCTGAGAGAGTTTCTAGACTAATACTGATTTGGAGTGCTATACTGAGTTACAAAAGATAAAGTCATGTCTGTTGTCTTTCCACTGAGTGAACCATATGTGAGTCACATCATTGAGTTTGTCAGATGCAAATCTCACCTATTACTACCTATTACTGACATCACACCAAATATTTTCTTGACCTCATCAATGAACTTCTGGGGGTCCTTACCAACTTGCTATCCTAAAAAATTAGGCGGATTCATCCTAACAAAATCACAAACTCTGACTGCCACTAATCGGTCATTTCTTTTAGTAGGAACTGAAACCTACTGATTGTTCTGGTTGTTCATACTCTGAGCCATTGAATTGGCATTCTGAACCTCTGCATTTGAACTTCCTTATCTAGTACTAGAGGAACTGCATTAGCATTGCGTGCATTAGCATTCCATGCTTAAGCTTCTAACAAGAAGGAATGTTCTTAAGCGCACAACGTCAAGTTAGAATGGAATTTGATCATACCTTACGCACAATAAGAGTAACAAGAAAGTTAAGTTTTTTCCTAAAACACTTTATAGCCTCCCTAACATTAGATGTGGTGCACTTCACACCCATGAAAAAGACTCTACTAAGTGCGGCTTTTCAGACATCCTAGGACACTTAAACCTAGTGCTCTAATACCAAGTTTTGTCATGCCCGAGCTACCCTCGAGACGCGGATGTGGAACCTAGGATCACAAGTGATCCCAAGCTAACCCTGCTGGCATGATCATGAGCATACTAAAGATAATAAACTTTTGCGGAAGCTAAATCATACTTCAAATGAAAAGATGGGGAATACCCATATTCTATAACTGAGATATTTGAAAACAATGAGTTTAATACAAAAGATATATTAACTCAATACTAAGCAGAATCTAACTATGTCTGAAAATAGCCTCTAAACTAGACTAGAAATACTGGGACAACCCCCAGCTAAATCTAGCAAAAACTGAAACTAAATGACTAAAGATTGAAATGAAACACATGATTGTTGTCCTCGGAGAATAAGGACTCACCACTGAATCTGCTGAGCTGGAGATCGGAAATCGATCTATGCATGATCTGGATGCTGAGAACTTTAACCTACATCACAAGATGATATAGCGCACGTATGCGTCAGTACTTGAAAGGTACTGAGCATGTAGGATAGAGTAAACCGGAAATAAAACATAACTGAACAAGCACAAAAACAATTATAATAATCTGAACGTGATGTGCTGATTTCTGAACTAACTGGATGCAATGACCAATTTATAACCTGCTGAAACTGAATACTGAATATACTGATAAATAGTCAATGCAGAGAGTCTGATTGAACTGTGGGAGCTTACTAATAACCGATAATTAAACCACATGAGCTAAATGTGGAGTCCGATGTATACGCCCCATCAAGAGGACCCAATATACCCTGCCAAAGGTATAAAGGCCTGCTGGCGTGATCACTACACTGATTGCCCACAGAGGGGACTTACAACCTACTCGACTTGTAGTTCTTGGACAATTGGGTACGCTAAACGCTAATCCAACTCGGTATTATACTACTCCCAATGAATTCTGTAAAATTTACTAATTATATCTGAATTTCTGTAAATACTGGATAGCGCGAAACTGAACTTGCAAACTGAGAGTGGAATAATAAATCTGGTAATTATGCATTTATAACTGAGGCATGTATATCTGAAGTGTCGGAAATATATGACCTAGCATGTGTAATAAAAGAACTAAAGAAATACAAAGCTAGGGTTTTGAAATTCATGCGATAATCTGAGTAATATCATGATAATCTTATTTGGAACATATATTTAATAAAATAATGAAGTTATATCAGATTTCTAGAAACCCTAGGTTTAATCATGATAAGAGAATCAAGAACTGAGTGAAACTAAGGACCCAATGGGTGAAAGGAACCCACTAGTGAAATATACCTTGTGATGAAATCCACGAAAAAATACTTAAGTTTCGGGGCTGGAACTGCTGGAGCTTGTGGCGTTCTTGAACTAGGGTTCTTGACCTTTTTTCTCCTCTCTTGCTTCTAATTTTCCAAGTTTTGATTTAATGATTTGACCTGGATATGTTTTAAATATGTTTCTAGGCTTAAACTGACTAAAATCTGATGATTCAAGGTCAAAAAGACGTAACTTAGGGTTTAAACGGAGTGGGAGGTCAAAAAGACCCCTGGAAAGGTTGCTGTCGGGCCTCATGACGGCTATGACTGACGGTCTGTCGTGCCCCGACGACCCGTCGTTGGGTCCGTCATGAGGTTCTGTTCGACAGGCCTTTACTAAAATGGGCATAAAGTTTTACTCGGAGGTCTGATTTTAGAAAGGTTTGTGGCTATGGAAAGATAATTCAATTACCTATCTGTGGGTTTGTCATGGGAGACCTAATTCAGTTTGTGATAAGACTTATATAATTTGATCTAACTGCATTTCCCCTTAACTGGCTGCAAATTTTCCACCTATGGTCAGACCTACGGACCGTAGGTCCACCTACGAACCATGATGGTCATCCATAGCTCTTGTCAGATAGTGGTTTAAGGGATTATTGATCGACGGTCACGGACTACGGACCTTCGTTTCACCTACGGACCGTAAGTCCGTCCGTCGTCCAAGACTTAACCAATATTTCTAGGCTGAAATTTTTGGGAGTTTCTGATCCCATCGACGGTTGTGCAGGACGGATCGTGGTTCAAGGTACATTCTGTCGATGCCACCATTCGTAGCACCTGTAATTTTTTCTGAAAAACTAATTTTTTGTTTGTTTTGGCTACGGGGTGCTACAATAATCACATGTGTATTTGTTGTTAACTTGGATCTTGACATTCAAGAAATTATTTGTCCAATATAATAGATCTCAAAGCACAACTTTCCGAATATGAAATCAAGATAATACATCTTTATTAAATTGATAAATATATAAGATGATGTTACACTAAATGTCTAACATAGTGAAATCATATCTTATGAAAATAAATTTTCGTGTGTTGATCTGAAATACGATATTCTTTACAAAATTAATTGTATGAATCAGACCAATAAATTATGATCAATTTTTTTGTTATTTTATTTATGGTCAGGGACCAAATATTTTTCATCCGATAATTCTGGTGTGCAATATATGATTAATAAATATAATATGATACACAAAGATGAATTATCCAAAATAGATTGAGATATACGTTAGTTTGTCTAACATAAGTAGGAGCTAAGAAGGAACACAAGAGTTTTAAATCTTCCTATTGAGTATTTCTAAAGGATGGAGTCTACGAGATGCATGAAGCATGATAGAATAATTGAATCTAAATAAAATAATCTTTTAAAAAAGGGGGAGGATAAAAGAATCCTAATGATCATAATAAGGAGACAATGTGCTCTTGGAGAACCTACGACATAACCCTTATATGGAACCTCATGAGAGGGGTAGCTACCTAAATATAATGACTTGATGAGATCTCAATAAGCTATGTTGTATTGTGAATCAATACAAAATGATATAGTTTTGACGATATATTTGATATAATAGTGCACAATATTATAAAAAAATTATGATGATATAAATTCTACGACTATAAAAGCATGTTGGTGTATAATTATTTATCAAGTAAAAAGTAGAATGATACATCTTGGTAAGCGTAAAACTTTTTTGACTTGCAATGTAGGGACTAGAAGATGTCATACATCTAATATTGAATGTTTTCACATTACTAAATTGATATAAAAATATATGTTGGGTTCAAAATCTAAAGAATATACATGTTTTAGGAAGCTTTTTTATCATCCTCATAAGGAAGAAATAGATTCAAAATGCATAGAGCATATAGAAGTATTATTATGGAAGTTGATGACTAGAATTGAAACTGTTGAAGAGTTTTCAAAAGGCAATACATTATTTGCTTAAAGAAGTTGAAGTAAGGAACTTGCATAAATATTTGACCCTGAAGGAAATATTCATCAAAGGAGAAAGAAGGAAGCATAGTTCATCAAAGCTTTTCTATACTCATACACTCACAAGAATGACGATATCAACATGCAACACATCTATTCAAGCAATAATATAGTTTATTTATACATTAAGTCTCTATCAACTACAACCTTCAAGAAGATGGTGCACAAGCTTAAAAAATAAAGATTCTAGTCTCTGAGTTGATGTTGTCATTAGGGGGTTAAATACGCGATGTACTCTTTTTCTCTCACAATGTTTTATCCCATTGGGTTTTTCTTGTAAGCCTTTTTTATAAGGCATTCATAATGCGTGTTATTAGATTTTCCTTCATTAGATTTTCTTTCTCACTAGGTTTTATCTAGTAACATTTTTACGAGGCAAATAATCGACAGACATTCAAGGGGGAGTGTATCAAAATATGTGGATTCCTTTTAGGATATGGTAAGGAATCCTACTTTGTTACCAAGTTATTTTTTGCCTATAAATAAAAAGATTTTTCTTCGTTGTAAATAAGATCCATGAATACTGAATATACTTCAAGAGAAATAAGAAGTCTTCTCATTTCTTCCAACTTTATTCTTCTCTTGTTTTATATTATTTTATAACAAATATTCAAATTTAGATGCATGATTTTTTCACCCTAAAAAGCTAAGAGTGAAAATTTATTCAATACATAAATATATTTATTTAACTTTTGAAGTGCAATAGGATTTCTTGGAAAAGCATGCAAACAAAACATTTTAATAACAACAATAATAAAAACACAAATGAAGAATTAAATAAATTACAATCTAGTGAACATGTAAAATTTCATATATTTAATAATTGAGTGAAATAACAAAATTTTGAAGAACAATTCATCAAACACAACATACATACAATACTTTACATAATGACTAAATAAAACTGATGTGGAGAATCCTATGACACACTCAAACATGCAAAACCTAACTAACATAAATATTCTAGGAGACAACATGAATACATCAAACAATACTAATAAGAAGAGACATATACTAGTCCATATACTTTATTTATTATTGGAGGGGTTGGAATCTTGATCATTAATATTGTTTAGTTAAAGCTCATCCAACAAAGTTATGACATTATCATATTTAAGTTTAGTTATTCAATCAATGATGCACTTTGTGGAATGTCTGTAGAGTATTTCTGGTAGTTATTCATTTCAATTGATGCACCCATTCAGGGGATCTCTATTGAAGGATTCATCTGTGGTGTCATAGAAGTAAATGGAGGATCTATATTTTAAGAAGGTATCATAGATGTCATGTTTATTGAAGGAGTGGATTGAGGGACATTGGATCTAGACCCTTCGTCACCAGCATTATTTTTCATTGCTTCACATAATAATTAAAGGTTCTTCTCGATAACATAACCTGGATCATTGAGATAGAGAAGAGTCATCTCAACAGAAATGATTTTTCTATTCAGATTTCAAGCATCTCATTCGTAATTTCCTTGATCATATTTTCCTTTCTTACCTTCAGTAATTTTTTCTGCAACTTCTTGATTCTTTTCTTGGTGAATTCTTCTGTTGTCGTCATATTTTTTTTTATCTCTCCAATGTTTCCAATTATTTATACTTTTGAAAGGTGTTTAATGTTGCAAAAAGATTGGGAAACATCTTAGGGTCATTACTAAAAGGACTATATATGATGACAGTCATTTCAATGTTTAAAAAAGTGTTGAGTTCTTGTGCCTTTTTCATACACCCTATGTGTCTTTTCTTGTATGAGACTTTTCATTAAGTTTCAATTTCAATCAAAGAAAATATTACTTTTTTTTTCTAGGCATGGCTAAAGAATAGGTAGATGAGGACATATGTGTTTCTTCAAGAATGACATTGTTGTTGTTCTTGTAGTTGAAGTTGTCTTTGCTTAATATAAATTAACACTACTTATTTTGGAATAAATATAGATCAGTGTATATTATCTTGAATTTTATGTTATATTTAGATCTGGTCTAATATTAACCAAATATTTTGAGTCAATCATTTCCTATAAGGAAAATAATTAGTGTTGTTTAAGTTTGAATAAGTAGTGTTCACAATATATGGTCATAATTTTATAGTAAATATGTTTCTTATAGAATTTCATTATTATTTTTTTCTAATTTTGGAAGAAATTATATTAAGTAGAAATTTTATACTACTTTCAAATATTTTAAAAATTAAATCCTACATAATTGTGTTTTTATTAATATATGATATGCCCGAACCTATTACTTGACCCTTATTGAAATATTTTTCTAAATTAGTTGAAGGTAAATCAATATTCCATAATTGTACAAATAGTAATCAAAATAACGTGTTTATACATAATAGAAAAATAAAAGGATAAATTTTATTATTTAAAAATAATGATTTTACATGACCCTAGTTCTAATATCATGATGCACCAGTTATAATAATGCACCAACATTGAAGCTAACCCGTACCCTAGAATGACAAGTAATTGTGTTGAGGATAGAAACATAAAAAAAAAAATTAAAATATAGAAAAAGAAGATAAAGCACAATCAAGCCTCTATATATATCTATTTGGGCGGGCGGGCGCGTGTATATATATATATATATATATATATATATATATATAGACACATTTCCTAAAATATTTGTTATAGTAAATAGTATTGGTTATTTAAGCGGATATTTGAACAATATGCTTAGCAAAAAATAATATTGTAGATTCTTTTGTAAATG
>NC_028642.1:17197844-17217495 GCF_001406875.1 Solanum pennellii | reverse complement strand
ATATATATATATATATATATATATATATATATATATATATGTTATTCTTGCAAACATATGAAGATGGTTGATGCAAAATTTTATTAGTTAAATGTAATAATGTATATATTTATTTCAATTTGATGTAGTTCAATCATATAATTAGTCTTATCATACTAATATTACCCTACGTACAATTTTACTTTATATTTTTCTTGTCATCAACCAGATGTTTAGCAAGAAAAACTCAAAATATTTTAAGATAATATATTTCGATGTTAGAAGATCATGTTAACTTGATATTACATTTTTGAGTTATAATACTTTAATTTAATACAAATATCTACATAAATATGAATATACATTTAATTAATGAAAATATTTATGTAATAAAATTAACTATTAAATAAATATTAACGATTAAACTAATAGAAACTTCAACTAGTGTTATAAATAGTCATATGAATCTTTCTTCGTGTAAAATGCTGAAATATAAGAAATCGTAAATATATAAAATAAAAGGGCAATGTTTATATAGTAACAACTATTTTGAAGAAAACATAATGAGAGTCTAAATCACATAAGAAGCATTGATAAATAAAGTCATTTTTTTTGTCTCAAGCATAAAAAATAATTGTTCGCTTCTCTAAATTTAGAAAAGATAATAAGAAACATATATGTACATCACAAGAGAAATAGATAACAAAAAATGAATTTGGCTACAACATTTTAACTTCATAGGTTGAAACATTACATACAAATGTATATATTAAGCAAAAAAATTCTTATTATATCATCAAAGTTATTTTCCTCGAGTACTCGAGGTTATGAAATATAGACTCTTTTGGATAGAACAACTTACTTCATCAGAGTAGTGGTATCTCATATTCCGCTAAACTTCCAACTCACTCAATGATAATCAATCACACAAAAAAATTACAGTGCAAAAGGAAGAAAAGTAGAAGATTAAAAAGAATGTGGTTGAAAAATGAGTGGAAACCCCTCTACTTATAGTCAACAAAGGGTATGAACAAATGTTTTTTGTGTTTTTTATCTGAAAAGTCATGACATTTTCAAAAAGTCGCAACTCTTTGGAAAACTGAAAATTTATTAAAAAATTTACAACTGTTTGAAAAATTCATAACTCATCGAAAAATCACAACTCTTCAGAAAGAGTGACAACGTATCGAAAAATTCACAACTGATCCAAAAAAGTCACAACCTAAGTTAGGGATATTATATTATTTTAACATTAAAGGTAGAAGTACATGCTTTTATGGTTATATATAATAATAAATATATATCTATATATATGGATCCCACCTAGAACATAGAAGTCACTAGTACATAGATGCTTAATAAATGAGTACAATACCTAAAAATTGACCCAACATACAAAGTATTGTCCCACAATCAAGTCAAATGACACCATACAAATTTTCAAAAGCTGCCTTTGAAATGTGACACTCTCTAACCTTAAACTGATGATACCTCTATATAAGATACATCTTAAAGAAGCAAGTGGCACCTTAAACCTAGTTGAACATGTTATCAATTATGGGAAAGGTACGTTTATTCTTAATGGTGAAGTTGTTCAACTGATGGTAGTCGATACATATTTTGAAGGAATCATATTTATTACACATAAAAGGATTATGGGACCGCATATGAAACACTATATATAATGAATCCGTTATTTTGACGGTGTTTCATTTTTTATGCAAAACAGTAGAAACTTTTTTTCAACCAAATAGCACATGTACACCGCTAGTTTGTTTTGGACTTTACAACTAGTATTCAAGATATCACATATGTATCTATACTAAGTAATTATAGAAATTAGTCTAGAAACGGTTAAGTACTTAATTGATCAAAAATTGGTTTCCACTTCGGTAAGAACTGTCCTCAAATATGTAATTGGAGAGAAATTTCATTCAATATCTTTGCAGCAGGCTCACTATTGTGAGAATCGCCTTAAAGGCCTTTCACTCCAAATGTGATAAAAACTTGTTGAATACAACCAACCCAATAATTCTGTGACTTGTCCACTTTTATGCGCTCTATTCGATATCCATTGTAGTTCATCTTCCCTGCTTTCTATATCTCTAGAAATTTTCATCCATGTCGAGAGTGAACCCTATACCCTTGTAGAACATCCACACTCAAAAAGGGAATGACTAAGTAATTTTTGTCGAGAATTCGTTACACAGTACATAACTAGTAGGAACAACTATACTCCATTTTCTTAATCTGTTAACTGTTGAAAGCTTTTTGTAGACGTCGAACCGTAATATAAGTTGATGTCTTGGGAACATACTTTTTGAAAGTGTGAGGAACTTCTATGGAACTTTTGGAAATCGTGGTTGGAATAACTTGTACATTTACTAAATACTGATCACCCCTTGCTGTAAGTACTTTTATACCTCATCTACCATTTTCATATTCTTTAACAATTTTCCAGCCTCAAGGATATTTCTAACAAGCCAACATTCTTGTTTAGGAATTGGTGCCTTATTAAGAGATCTGTCCTTGATGTGAAGTTGTTAATCCAATAAACCAATAAATTGTCTTTCTTTACATCCACGAATCACAGAAGTTTACCTATAGCTTCCTTGTTGCATAGGCTTTAGTTTAAAAAACCCAGGTCTCCAACAGATTTGGGCCTATATAAGGTTTCCTAAGCCATCAAATCTCTTTTAGTGATACTTGTCTATAAGAAGGTATGGCAAATACTAGTGACCAATTAGACCACTTTCTTAGGTAAGAGGAACAATTTAGCCTAATACGTCTACATTAGAATATCACACTTATGATCAGTTGAATTCGACCACCATATTATATAAATTTCGTTGTCTAAAACTTAATCGTTGTGGTCTTCTCTCCAGTAGTGGCATGCATTGCTATATAGTGATATTCCTTGAGGACAAGGTAACTCAAGGTATTTTAAAGAAATTTCTCCAAGTCTAATGTGCATTGCATATAATAGTTGATTTTTCAATTATTTGGATATTTAAGTGATATATATTGTGATTTTGTACAGATTGTCCTGCAACCCCAATACCTCCAAAAACTGATAAAAGCTTGTAGTAGTAGTAGTTTGAAAGAGTTTTTATCATCTCTATTGAATATTATAAGATCATCGTAAAAACAAATATTTTACAAGATTAGCTTTGCTGCAGTTAGGACGGAAATTAAAGTTTGGGTTCAAGTGGAGTTGTTTCTGTAATCTATTAAGGTATTCTATTGCTGAGAAAACTATGTTCGGGGACATGAGGTAACCTTGCTGTAAACCATTATTTCCTTGGAATTTTAGCGTGAGCTTTCCATTCATCAATAAAGAGTAGTTTACAGTCGTAACACACTCCATTTAAAAATTAACAAGTTTGATCGGAAAACCAAACTCCAGCAATGCAATTTTAAATAAATTCCACTTGAGTAATTCATAGGCTTCCCTGATATCAATCGTAACAAGGCATCTAGGGGAGAGTCCTTTTTGGGAATAACCTTTAACTTATTCATTTGCTACTATTAAATTGTCGAGTATACTCCTACCTGAAGTGAAGCTTACCTTAGATTCGCCAACTAATTTTCAACCACTTTCTTGATTCTAGTAGTTATTAATTTATAAATAACTAGTTTCATTGCATGTGTGTATTGTATATATAGTATACAATGCTATAAAATAAAACTAATATTACTAAATTAATATTTTTTAGTAAATAATTATAATTGAAAGAAAATATGATCAGAGTTTTTTAGAAATTAATACAGATTTTTATAGAGTTACTTGTATTTTGAGATAAAAATGATCAAATATCATTGAAACATTTCAAAATACATTCAGAGTTTAAATGTGGGAAAAAGTGACACTTACTTCACTAGATTTTGATAGTAAATCTAACCCAGAATTTCGATACAAAAAATCACCAATAGTCTTTCCTCTTGAGGTTATGAACATAATTGATTGCATTCATTCAAGTATAATTTTTCTCTTACATATTCATATCTGAAATGTAGTAAGTGCTTTACCATAATTATTTCAATATTTTATCTTTATACGCAATCTATCTTTTACAAAATATTATCACTCAACTAATACTTGAGTAAGAATATCGTATATTGAGAAGTAACTTTGGCATTTGATTGAAATGATATTATAAGTAAAAGCTAAAATCTATTTTTGAAATAGTGAATTTTATATCCAAATTATAATTCAATGGACTATGTTGATGTCCATTTTTTTTTTATAAAAACTAGAAAGAAACTCCCTCATGAGGGTAACAGAGTTAAAAAAAAGAGAAAAAACAATAAAGAATATTTATCATACTCAAATGAGGTGACTTTTTTCATATTTGCTTAATATTATTTTCTTTCCCACAACTCTTCGTCATTGTTAATAATGAAAATCGTTAGAAAAACTATTAGTAAGAATTGTTTAAGTCTGAATAAGAGTACAAAACATTAAAAAAAATGTAGTTTATAAGTAAGAAGAAACTCCTCTATTTACGGCTGTCAAATAGTTGTATGAATAGGTGCTAATTGTGCCTTATCGGAAAATTAACAACCTTTCGAAATAGTCACTACTAATTGAAAAAGTCACAGCACTTTGGAAAAGTCAAAACTCATTGAGAAATGCACAACTATTTGGAAAAGTTACTAACGTTTGGAAATATCAAAGCCCTTCAGAAAGTCACAACTCATCGAAAATGACATAACCCATCAAAATAATTGCAATCTTTTGAAAGTTATAACTTTTTGAAAAAATCACAAACCTTTAATTTAAAAAGACATCTATTTTTAATATAATACAAATAATTAAAACTAATAAATAAAATAAATTTAGTATTATTTTATTGGGGGAGTATAGTAATTCAACATTCAAGTTTGAGAGTTCATGCTTTTAAAGTAGTATTGATTTGTACAAGGTTAATCAAGAAGCAATAGGCCTATATTCCTTGACATAATTTGGATTGAACCTTTAGAATCAAGGTTATTGTGGTACAGTTAATCATCAATAGACCACTTTAAAGATTTTGCCAAATCCTTTGATTCCTCTTTTACTAAGTTGAGTTGTTGATATCTTGTTAATTGTGACCATTCTTTGCCAATTCTATATTTTGATACAGGGTCTCCATAAAATTTAATAACGATAAATACCCAAAAAAATTAGGGATAACATAATTGCGATTTGATTTATTAATTATAAAATTGTAGGATTTAAAAGATATTTATACATATAAGAGTCCTAATCTACTAATTTCAAGCTAATGACTATTATCCATAATGGTAGATTCTCAATTTCTGTTGATAAATAAGGTATAGTCAACATCGTCCCTCAAACTAACGTGTGTATCAAAAAGCCTGAGTTTGAACAACAAATAATTGTGTGTACTTCTTGACAAGTCATTTTTAGATCAATCACCCAGTTAATCTTTATAGGTTATATACTTTAGGCTAATACTTCAATCTTCAACAAGTTCTCTAATGTAGTGAAAGTCTACATCTATGTTCTTGTTGTTTTCATGATGGACAGGGGTTGTTACTATTCTTATTGCATTGGTGTTGTCGCTATACAATGTGGTTAATCCTTTCTTTTCGATGCACAATTCTGATAGCAACCTTCACAGCCAAATGATTTTAGAATTGACAAACCCCGAGCATACACTCTGGGCGGGGCTGGCACTCTAGAACCATTGCTAGCCCGAAGGGAACTCTTGACGTAACTTACTTACTCAGTGGAAGACTTAACATATCAAATATAATTAATACAAAACTTAGAATGTTATAGAGAAAAAATTCAACTAGGCAATTAGGCAAACTCAAGTCTCAACATAAGATAATGAAAGTGAAAAGACTAAAGAACTATAACATTCTATCTATGAAGCCTCTAAATAAAGAGGGATGTCGTAACAAGACCCAATCATACTAACAACTGAAATACTAAAAGAAAATGGTAAAAGGATCCCACTAGAAAGCAAGGAGACTCACCAACTGTCTCTGAGTGCTCAACTGGATTAACGGGGCCATGGATGTTGATCCTGATTACCTTTGTTTGCATCATATAATAATGTAGACCAAATGGAATCACTAAATTTAATATACGAGTATCAAGGGTAATACTTAACATAACATAAGCTTGAAAAGAATTTGAAAGAAACACTTAGCTTTGATTTACTCAACTTATGAACAACTTAACACAATTAGAAGCAATATATCAAAAGCTTTAAACATAGTATAAACAAACTAAAATCATTAAAAAACATTCAACAAAAAAGTCAACTTTAGTCATCTAATTAAGTAATGTAGTTTATATGGGAGTTTCTCCAATCAACAACGATCATTATGAGCCTAAGTTCTGATAAAACGTCTTTCCCACACATTCAGAACTGTCCTATAATTTTCTGTCATATATGAAGCCTTAACTAAGTGGATCCACTAGTCTATGCTAGAAAAAACTAAGGAATCATCTAAAAAATATGATCCTTTACTATCCTGATAGTTACATGATTTATGGAGACGTGAATTATTATGGACTCCTACCCCCATATATGTGCTCAATACTACTCCTAAAATGTACTTAGCTAATGTGTTTTTAGAAGAAAACTTTTTTTTGTCTAAGATAATTACTCAAAACTTTGCTTAAAATCTCTCTTTGAATTGATATTCCCTTTTTTGCTCAAATGTGAAAATATTTATAACGTAACCTTCCGTAAAAATTACATGTCTAATGAAGAGCCCAGTAATTCTGTAAGAATGCATATTGGGGATACATAGGCATTCCAATGCCCAATATTGAGAAATATTGAGCATAGTATAGAAAAATGGCTAAGGGGTATTAGCGAATTTCTATAAAATACCCAAATAAGAAAAATATTGAGCATATTAGAAAATATTAGGTTAAAGGATGTTAGCAAATTTTTCTAAGTATTAAAGATCTTGTTAAGAAATGTACGTGCAATGAAGACCCTAAGCTAAATTGATATTTTATTCCTTAACTCACAAGTTAGGTACTAGGCATCCAAGTGTCAAGCCTAGGTACGATGGCACATCATCATTTACAATGATCATGTAGATTAAATAGTGCCCAAGGACATAGTGAGGATCCTTGGGATAATAAGTAAACATTCCCAAATGAACCATAAATAATAGTTAGTTTATCAAGGGCAACCAACCCATGTGCAAGCACATGTACAAGACATGTGAAGAAGCGGCCAAAGGAGGGGACCACCCTAACCAAATTTGGTTAGGGTAATTAGGGGGGAAAACGTGCACAAGGGACCATTCCATGTGTGTCCTAACCTCCCTAAAAATTCTATACTCTAACCTACTACCCTAAATAACTAAATAACCTAGGACTAATGGAATTGTACCCATTAGTGCACCCGACAACCTAGAACCAAAATCGGGTTGACACTAACCTAGTACTAGATAAATAGACAACCTAGTACCTAACCTAGGATGGTCCAAAAGGTTAGTTATGGCCCTACCAACTTAGGGATAATTTAGTAATTCCCTAGGTTACCTAATTAATTAATTTATCAAATTAATTAATTAATTTAAAAGGGATAAAACCAAAAATAAAAAGGAAATTTCTCATATTTCGGTTAAGACAAGAAAGGGACAACCTAGTACCTAACCTAGGATGGTCCAAAGAGTTAGTTAAGCTCCTAACGAATTAAGGGTACTTTAGTAATTACCCTAGGCTACTTAAATAATTAATATATCAACTCAATTAATAATTTAAATGGGAAAAACCGATATCACAAAGCAATATCCAGATTTCGGTTAAAACAAGAAAAAGACAACCTAGTACCTAACCTAGGACCGTTCAAAGGAATAGTTATGGTTATAAAGACTTAAGGGTAATATAGTAATTACCCTATGTCAATTAATTAGGTAAACTATCCATTTAATTAATAATATTAAAGGGGTCAAACCGAAATTCTTACACTAACCTAGTACAACTCAAGAAACATCCTAGTACTTAACATAGGATTGTCTAAAAGGATTAATTTTTTCCCCAATGATTTAGGGGCACTTTAATAGTTACCCTAGGTACCTTAACTAATTGAATTAGCCATTTAATTAATTAATTTAAAGGAAAAAACGAAATTCTTAGGAAAAAAATTCAGATTTGACCAAGTATTGTGTTTTCCTAGTTCTAGTCAATCCAGGAGGGACTCATTAGTAATTAGTTAAATAATTTATTTAAATAAATTATTAAACCTAATTTTTATAATTCAATCTAAGTTCCTAAACCTAAAAATAAGGATCAAAACGTTTATACTCACGACGCTAAGGCAGTAGGCGACAAACCGCAAGAAAAACGTAGAACGCTGAAGAGTTCTTAGGTGAATTCAAGGTTTTATTCAAGGTTTCGTTCAAGGTGATATTCGTAGATTAAATTCTACATAAGTTATGAGTTTCTCTGCTGGACTTCTTTCTCCACGAGAAATTTCTTTCGAATGATTCAAAGAACTTTAAAACAAGGGTTTTTTCCTGTCGTTCTTGTCGAACTCCTTTCCCTAGTATCCTTGTTACGATTTCAATGTTGAATAGGTTAGAAATCATTTTGTTGGTATGTGGTGCTGGCTGATCCTAATGTGTATTGTTTTTAATTAAATAATGATTGAATGAACCTATTGATTGGACTCGTTTGATGCTAAGTGTTATTATGTGAATTAAAAGAATCATACTATGTTAAAGATATATCCGAAAATGTTATGTATGAAGATGTTATGGTCTGTTGTGCATACTTGATGTTAATATGATGTTGTGAAGATGTTAAAGTCATAAATTGTTAATATGATGTTGTCCATTACGACTTATAAACGTTACTCTAAAGTCATGAACTTAAATTTGCTTAACAAGGCCACTATGAAATCATATCTTAAATGAACTGGCTATTGGTTACAATAAAATTGGATAACTTTATTTCTCAAAATGAATATATGCTAATGGCTAGAAACTTATGTAAATGATTAAAAGATTGGATAAGGGTTCATACATATGGCAAATTAAATATAAACATACGTAAAATTTGCTTATGCCAATAAGAATGAATTTGCTAGTTTAACATCCCAAATCTTTAGCCAATAGTAATCATATGCTAAATCTTGTGTACTTAAAGTATCAAATGATAATACAAGAACTTATAAAGTAATATCAATGAATACATAACCAAGCACATGACAATCATTGGGAAAACTCCCAACATGCTCTTAAAGAATTACATTTGAACTCATGAAACTCATTGAATGAAGTGCTCATCGTCCATAAATGATGATATGAATCAGTACACTAAAGTAAGTAAGTAACGTGAGTTATAACATAATTAAAGGGGTCTAAAGTAAGTAAGTGACCAGAATCGGTTGTTAATGGAATCGAGACAAGTCTCACTTACACCTAAGCTATTATGTTAAAAGAATACTCACATAAGGCCGTGTTTGGTAAACGTATTTATAATATATTCTTATTCTATTTCAAATTGATTCTTATGATAGATGGTTGTTATATTTATATTGAGCTTAGTAGATGACGATTTTATAAAATACATATATGAAGTCTATATATACTTCATAAATTTAAAAGTTTTAAATTTTCCGCTAAAAATAACCATATGAATGTGATGAATGCAAGATAAGGCTTGTCTGCGACCTCTGAGAGGTCAACAACGCCGGTTGCGATCCGGACTCCAACATCTGGGTCGTGACATTTAACTTTTGCGAATACTTAGTTCCCATATAATCTTTGAAGAAATAATATTCACTCGTAACTCTTTTGTCAATTTGAAACTTATATATTAAGGGAAGGTTAAAAAATTTGAAAAAGTTTTTTGAAAACATTATAAACTTCTTTTGACTTGCTTCTAAACTTTTTGACTTAACGGTTAACTTTCCTTGAATTTAGAATGGATTTAATTGTTATGATCTCATGTTTATGAATGATTTCATGATATTAACATGTACATTAGAATGTTGGAATCAACTAGAAAATAAAGGCATAATGTCACGCTCCGAGCTACCCTCGACACGCAAACACGGAACTTAGAACCACAAGTGATCCCAAGCTAACCCTGTTGGCATGATCATGAGCATACTAAAAATAATAAACTAATACGGAAGCTAAATCATAATTAAATATGAAAATACGGGAAATACACATATTCTATAACTGAGATATTTGAAAACAATGAGTTTAATACAAAGGAAAAATTAACTCAATACTAAGCTGAATCTAACTATGTTCGAAATAATCCTCTAAACTTGACTAGAAATACTGGGATAAGCCCCAGCTAAATCTAGCAAAATTGAAACTAAATGACTAAAGACTGAAATGACACTTATGACTGTTTTCCTCGGAGAATGAGGACTCACTATTGAATATGCTAAACTGGAGATGGAAATTGATCTATGCGTGATCAGGATACTGAGAACCAGAACCTACATCACCAGAAGATGTAGCACACGTATGCGTTAGTATTTGAAAGGTACTGAGCATGTAGGATAGAGTAAAGCTGAAATAAAACATAACTGAACAAGCATAAAAACACATATAATAATCTGACATGATAAATGAATTCTGAGCTATCTGTGAGAGCTACTAATAACCGATAATAAACCACATGATATAAATGTGGAGGCCGATGTACACGCCCATCCACATTACCCAATATATCCTGCCAAAGCTATAAAGACATGCTAGCGATATCGCTAAACTGATTGCCCATAGAGGGGACTTACAACCTAATTGGCAAGTAGTATTGGGACTACTGGGTATGCTAAACACTAGTCCAACTCGGTATTATGCTACTCCCATGATTTCGTTAAATTTACTAATTATGTCTATGTTTTTGTAAATGCTGGATAGCTCAAAACTGAACATGAAAACAGAGAATGCAACAATTAGTCTGGTAATTATGCATTTATAACTGAGGCATGTATATTTCAAGTCTTTGAAATATCTGCATTTAATGTGCAATTCAAGAACTAAAGAAATAAAAATCTAGGCTTCTGAAATACATGCGATAATCTAGGTAAAAACATGATAATCTAATTCGTAACATGTATTTAATAGGTTCGTCAAGTTATTTCAAAGTTCTAGACACCCTAGGCTTTAATCATGATAATAGAATCAAGAATCTGACTGAAACTAGGGACCCAATGGGTGAAATGAACCCACTAGTGAAATATCACATGCCTGGTGATGAAATCCACGGAAAAATACTTAGATTTCTTGGATGGAAATGCTGGAAACTTGCCTCGTTTTTGAACTAGGGTTCTTGAGCTTTTTCTCCTTTCTTGCTTCTAGTTTTCAAACTTTTGATTTAATGATTTGACTTAAATATGTTTTAATTCTGTTTCTAGGCTTAAACTGACTAAAATATTGATGATTTAGGGTCAAAACGACGTGACTTGGATTTAAACGAAGTGTGAAAGGTCCAAAAATACCCATGTGAAAGTTGATGTCGGACCGATTGACGGCCACAACTGATGGTCCGTCGATTGACCGATGACCCGTTGTTGGGTCCGTCGACAAGGCCTGTTCGACATACTTTTATTAAAATGAAAATAACTTTTTACTCAGAGATCTGATTTTAGCAAGATCGGTGGCTATGGAAAGATAATTCAATTATCTATCTGTGTGTAGGTCATAGGATACCTTATTCTTTTTATGCTAAGAGTTATGAACATTTGAAGTTGATCCAACTGTATTTCTCTTTGACTGTCTGCAAATTTTCCACCTACGGACCATGCTGGTCATCCGTAGGTCTTGTAAGAGAGTGGGTGAAGAGATTCTTTATCAATGATCATGGACTACAGACCGTTGTCTGACCTACGGACCGTAAGTCCGTCCTTCGTCCAAGACATAACAAATTTTTCTAGGGAGTCTTGATCGACGGTCACGGACTATAGACCGTCGTCTAACCTACAGACTGTAAGTCTGTCAATCGTCCAAGACGTACCCAATTTTTTTGAGCTTAAATATTTGGAAGTTTCTGATTCCATCAAGGGTTGTGACAGATGGACAATGGATCATATTACGGTCCGTCGATGCCACCATGGGTTGCACCTACAGATTTTTTCTGTAAAGCTGGTTTTTGGTCTGGTTTTGCTATGGGGTGTTATACATAATACTAAGGAACTAGTACGGAAAGATGGAGGAGGAATGGTAACAACTGTCATCCCAGGCGCTTTAAAATGCGTGGGATGCAAACCCTTGAAATTGAGAGACAGGGTTGGGGAACTCTGGCTGGTGTGGCGCACAAGAACCAAATATTTAGAGACCCCTTTTTGGGTCTGTAAGAGAGATGACTCCCCAGGACCCCTTCGCATGTGCTCCCCGACTTTGATTCTTCATTTTCCAACTCGAAATACTCTAATTTCACTTGGTTCCTTCCCTCTAAAGCATAGAATGGGTTATCACCTCAATATATACTAGATTCAACTCAAAATTTCACCAAAAACATGAATGAAATATCAAGAAAACATCAACAGCACAACCCACAATAATTCAAAATAATTTCATGAAGAACTCAAAGGATTTTCTTGAAATATTTTACTCCACTAAATTGAATCTTGATTGACGCATGGTTGAATTAACCCAAAGCTATGTGATCTCACATACCTCGTAGGATTAAATCTCTGTAGAAATCCATTACAAAACCCAAACCTTATTGAGGATTCATTATTTTTTTTCTTCTTTCTCCTATTTTCTCTTTTCTCCAAACCCTAGCGCGAACTTCGAATTTTTTAAACTTAGTACAATCTTATTTGACCCCAATTAAACTCTTAAAAATTAATTAAGACAATTTTGTATGGAGAAGACTAAAACACCCTCTTAGAATCTTGATTAGACTTTCATTATTTGAATAGCCCAACCTCAAATGGGCATATCTTACTCAGACGAACTCAAAATCGCGCAAAATCGGTGGTGTTGAAAGATTATTCCAAGATATTTCCTACAATATTTGGAAACAGATCGAAATTATCCTATGTTAGGAGTTATTTTCATTTGAATTTAACCAAAAACTAAATTTAAGATACATTAGAAATTTTCCAGTATTTTATATACTATCCAAAAATGGCTATTTCCATTTCATAATTTCTTCCTAGTTATTGCAATTTTCGATATGTTACACTATCTCCCCCTTGGGAACATCATCCTCAAATTATATTACTCTTATTAGGCTAAGGGTGTAACATAAATCATTCATTTGAAACACCCAACAAGAAAATCTAACACATCAAGCATATAAATAATAGAGTACTAAAAAGAAAATTAGTACCTTCATGCAGAACTTCTCCAGTTTCAAAGAGACGAGGATATCTCTTATTATATCTTCCTCTAATCCCAATAATTTCAGTTGGTATAATTAATGAGATATCGCCCATGAACTTCTTCAACATGTAGATGTAAAATATAGGATGAGTTGCGCCTAACCTTTGTGGTAGATCAAACTCATAAGATACATTACTTACCATTTTTGACATTTTATAAGGGTTCGACATACCATGGACTAAGCTTCTTCTTCTTTTAAAATCTCATAACACCTTTCATGAGGGTAACTTTTAAGTATACCCATTCATCTGCTTCAAACTCTAACTCCATTATTCTTAACATATGTGTAGGATTTCTGACGACTCTGTGCCATTTTATACATGTCTTGAATCACTTTCACCATCTCCATAGATTGATGATCTAAATGTGGTCCTATAAACCCTGCTTCACAAACTTCAAACCATCTAATAGAAGATTTGTATCTTCTCCCTTAAAGAGCTTCATAAGGAGTCATTTGTATGCTAGAGTGGCAACTATTGTTTTATGCAAATACAATAAGATGTTGGTTATCATCCCAATTACCATTGAAATAATTTCAAAAACCATCACCATATATTTTTATGTTCTGAATAGTGCACTCTACTTGACCATTTGTTTAAGGATTAAAGGCAGTACTTAAGTTACTTTTTGAACCAATGTGTTGTTGGAATAACTTCTAAAATTGTGTAATAAATTGTGCACCTCTGTCTGAAATAATGGTGACAAAAACCGCATGAATTCTAAACATTTCTTGAATATACAATTTGGCATAGTCCTCCTTTGAATGGGTAGTCTTTACCGGTAAAAAGTGGGTTGATTTTTTCATTATATCAAGAACTACACAAGAAGAATCATGTAGCCCGCAAGTTCTTAGTAAACCTAGGATAAAATCCATATTATTCATTTCCCACATTCATTTTTAAAGTTATATATTCTAGGCCATACCATCGGGCCTTTGGTGCTTTTTTTAACATGCTGGAAATTCGGACGCGTAGACACAAATTCTGAAATACCCTTCATACTATTTCACCAACGGAGTTCTCTCAAATCGTGATAAATCTTTTTGGAACCCGGATGAATGAAATATCTTGACCTATGAGCTTTGAGTTCATCCACTCTTCGTACATACAATCTAACTAATTACCTCAATACACCATACCTTCCTTATTTAAAAGTCATTATTTATTGCTTATGAACATTTTCCTCTAATTCAAGCAAAATTGGGTATTCATCCCACTTCTCTTTTACTTCTGACACTAATGAAGATCTAGCCCCATTTATCACCACTACTCCTCGTTTTATGAAATCCAATAAGCCAACTCCTAAGAGTGCAAGTCTGTGCACATCCTTTGCTTGTAGTTCTTATATTTCTTTAAGTGGGAGGTACTAGCCATAGTCAAACTTATCAAGGCATCAGGAACAACGCTAGCCTTACCTGGGTGTTAAACAATACTCATATCATAATCTTTGATTAACTCTAACTACCTCCTTTGTCTGAGATTGAGCTCTTTTTGAGTAAATACATGTTAAAGCCTTATGATCTGTGAATACACCTCAATGAACACTATACAAATAATGACGACATATCTTCAAATAAAATACTACGACAACCAACTCTAAGTCATGGGTTGGACGTAAAGAAAAACCTCTCATATGAGGAAGTTCTGGATGAGATTTTGGAGCGACAAGTTTAGAAGTTGAGAAACAAAAAGTTGCCTCCGTGAAAGTGTTATGAAGAAAATCATATGATGGAGGGTGCTACTTGGAGGCCGAGGCCATATTATGTCCCGATATCCATATCTATTTCATTCTACTCCGACTCTAGATTGAGATAATAAGTTTTCTTCTCTTTTCCTATGTTTTGATTTCATGTGTTTTATGTGTTTCCATGATTTCCTTATGTTATGCATGTTCATGAAAAACTTGTGTTTTGAAGAAAATGAGTTGTCATGATTTATTTTCCTCATGTTGTTGTGCATTGAGTATGAGTTTCCTATAGACTCCAGGAGATTATATGATGAACATGCTTTAGCTATGAGTTTGAGTATGAGTGCATATAGTCTCCATGTAATTATGTTGAGCATGCTTTTAGCATGGAGAATGAAGTTCCTCCCTGAAGATGAGGAATTCTAAAATTTCATACATATTTGTTTGTCAAGCGTAGGTCCTACTTTACTTATTGTACATAAAGTATGTTTAGCTTGGTTAATTTTTCCTCCTTGGTTGTGTGTTATTTTATGAGTTGCATGCATGTTTGGTTGCTAGTCTTGAGTTTTTTCCGTTAGAAAGGTGTTTAGAATCTCACCCGAGGAAAATTTTTCCCAAAGGGGAGATGATGAAACACCTCAAAATCTAGTAGGGTAAACTAGGGAAAGTGAGATGGCAACATCCAAAATGGAAGGAAGGGGAGATAATGAAACACCTCAGAATCTAGTAGGGTAAACTAGGGATAAGTGAGATGGCAACATCTAGAAAGGGATGAATCTTGGGCATGCTTCAGCAAGCACTTCCTCACCTCACACGAACACCATTAAGATTTCTGGTGAGGACCACGAGTCATGGTGAGGTTCCAAGAAGGCTAGGTAGTAGCTAGGCTACACTACCCAAAACAAGGACCCTCCCTAAAATCCACTTGCCAGCTCGTGAATGACACCATGGTCGTGGGAAGGGTCATGATCCTAAGATAGTTATAGAGGGATAAAAGGGTTTCACCTTAGCCACTAACCCAAGAACCAACGAGAGCACCTCGGCTCGTGGTTGAAACCATAAATCTTGGAATGTTACATGCTCAAGTGGTAGTGCACTGTAAGCGAAGGGTTAATTGATCTTTTCTTGTTTTAGTTAGATCAAACTCATGTCATTTTGCCTAAGTCTATGACCCTTATATAAGTTATTTTAGCCCCAAAATATATGATCAAGACATTATTTCCAAAACCCAAAACAAATCCCAAAAGTTTTTCTTCTCTAATAATTCTCTCTCTAGAATGTTAAAAAAGAAAAAGAATAGTGAGATTCAATCTAGGGTTCAAGAGCAGGCTTCTATACTTTAGTTTCTTTGTCTTTGATAAGAAGTGATGATAGTTTTCATCCATGGAGTTCTCAAATTCTCCAATTTCAAATTGTAGAAATTCCCAAATTGTTAGGTTTTTCTTCTGTTATCATGGATTCTCTTCAAAGTATATTTAAATGATTGAATAATCCTCGATTTAAGTATGAATTGATGAATTACTATATTTTTTTTAATTATATCCCAATAAACAATTTCAATCCCCGTGGTTTCATATTATGAATCATGTGATGTGGGATTTTCAATATAAAAGGAGATTTTTATAAAATTAAGCATATATTGTTAGATTTACATGAACGTATGATGAAATCCATATCTAACCTATGTTTTCTAAGTAATGATGATTGAAAATGGGGTTTGATTCTCAAGAGGTAAATTATGGACTATTGCATGTTCTTATGAAGTCTATGACATTTTTTAAGGATGCTTTGAGAGTAAAGTACCAATGTGTAATGGTCTCCTCACATAATAAGGGTTCTTAGGTTGAAAGGTTTTCTCACCTAATTGAATCAAATTCTACAAACTATTATTAATACATCATGGATGGTAAAGGTTTGCTCATGCATGATATAAGCAGCTAGTCTATGATAAGATAAGTCAAGACTTAATAACTAATACAAGGAGCTAGTCTATGATAAGATAAGTCAAGACTTAATAACTATTCTGTGGGATTTATAATTAGTAACAAGTTGATATTGATGTAAGATGGAAGCTCCCCCGTAGTAAAGACTGGGTTTCTAGAAGCAGTCTCTTGAAATGAAAGCTCTTTTCAGAAGAGGACTTGTTTCTATTTCCAATCTCCTTAACCCATAGATATGGTCCCCCAATCGGTTTATTATATTCTCGGTCCACTTATGCTATAAGTTCATGGTTCAACATGGGCAATAAGGATAACCCTTATGGGTATGGGAGAAACAAGTGTATCATGTTATATCTCACATTGTCTCTTTGTCGGTTAAGGGTAGTTCCAAACATTAATGATGAACTAATGTTACTTCACGAAGTATCACACGTGCGTTCAAAGGTTTTAAAGATGATATGAGATTTCACTAGCCATGTTTTATTAAGTATGTATTCGAACCCTCTTATATTGTGTTTTAGTTTTCTCAATTGCATATCATGAAATGAAATGTCCTTTTTAGCATGTTTTAAATGTTTTTATGCCAGATATCATAGTTGGTACATTGTTTTGTACTACTAATACATACTCTTGCCTACATATTCCCCGAATCTGCCCGACCGTCATTCTCATCAGTTTCGTAGCTAATTGTTTATTTTTCGATATTCCTAAGCTTTGGTGAGTTCTAATGCTTTGTGGATAGAGTTTCATTGTAATACATTTATTTAATGTATATTTCAATGGGATATGACGTATGGGCTAGGACCAATTTTATTCTATTAAAAACATAGTTATGATAAGATAAGATGTCTAGACTTCCGTTTTTCATTAATAAAATGTTTGGTCTTTGAAATCTTGTTCCACTCTGATTGTTCTATTTTTCATGAAATGAGAGCTAAATGTCTTGTATTGAATTCTTCAGGGTTCTATGCATCATGTTACATCTAAGCTGTACCCCTAGGTCCTGACACTCATGCTTGTAGAAATTTTATCAACTATTGGGGGCAAATGTCAAATACACATCTTCAAAAACATGTATTTGATATGCACCAACCTGTTACTAGACCCTTAGTCTTTTTGGAATATTTATTTGTTTCAAAAGCTAAGTAAACAAGAAAATATATTTTTCAATACGTTAATTATTTCCAATAGAGTTATGTGTGGAACAATTTAACCAATGAACATACGTGGTGATACAATTAAAAATTGTTGGATTACAAAAATTAATTATAAACAATAAAATTAAACCAGAAGACATGAAAGTTTTTAACTTGATAAATCAAAAAAAAATCTTTTACTTCATCTTATTAATTCAAAATGTATATTTTATAGGTCTTCTTGATAATTTTCTTTATTGTTAAAATTTATATTCAATTTTAGATGTATAGTTTTTTCACCATAAAAAGCTGAGAGTAATAATTTATTCAATACATAAATTAATTTATTTAAATTTTAAAGTGCAAGAGGTTTTCTTTGAAAACCATGCAAATAAAAATATTTTAGTAAAAAGAACAATAAAAATACAAATGAATAATTGAATAAATCACAAGCTAGTATATATGAAAATTTTCATATATTTAGTAAGTGAGTGAAATAACAAATTTTGAGAAATAATTCATCGAACATGACATACATAAGACAATTACTATAAGGACAAAACAAAACTAATGTGGAGAATCCTGTGACACAATTAAAAATGCAAAACCTAAAAGTCATAAATTTTCTAGGGGACATTATGAACACATAAAACAATACTAATAAGAAGAGACATATACTAGTCCAAAGACTTTATTTATTATTGGAGGGTTTTGAATCTTAATCATTAGTATTGTTTAGTGAAAGGTCATCCAACGAAGTCACAAAATCATAATCATTCAAGTTTAGTAATTCAACCAACGATGAATTTTGTAGAATGTCAGTATAATAGTTCTGGTAGTTATTCTTTTGATTTGATACACCCATTGAGGGGATCTCATCTTAAGTATCCATTTGTGGTGTCATAGGAGTAAATGGAGGGTCAATAATTGGCGAAGGAATCATAGATTTTATTGTTATAGAAGAAGTTGATTGAGGGACATTTGGTGTAGACCCCTCGTCACCATCATTCTTTTACCCTGCTTCACGTACTACTTGAAGGTTCTTCTTAATAACGTAATTAGATCGTTGAGATACAAAAGATTCGTGTCAACAGGAATGATTTTTCCATTAAACACTTCATGCATCTCTTTCGTAACTTCCTTGAACCTATTTTCCTTTCTTACCTTTAGTAGTTTTTTCTGCCATTTCTTGGTTATTTTCTTGGTAAATTCTTCCTTTGTAACCTCTCCAATATTTCCAATTCTTTAACCTTTTTAAATGTGTTGATTGTTTCAAAAAGATTAGGAAACACCTTAGGTTCATTACTATAAGGACTACATATGATGAGAGCCATTTCAATGTCACAAAGAGGGCTGAGTTCTTCTGCCTTTTTCAACAACCCGATGTGTCTTTTCTTGTATGATTTCATTATGTTTCATTTTCAATCAAACCAAATATTATTTTTTTGGCATGGCTAAATAAAATGTATATAAGGATATATGTGTTTGTTCAAGAATATCTTCGTTGTTGTTCTTGTAGTTGTAGTTGTCTTTGACTAAGATTTACCCATATTTATATATATATATATA
>NC_028642.1:17195909-17197511 GCF_001406875.1 Solanum pennellii | reverse complement strand
ATATATATATATATATATATATATATATATATGAAAAATTTGAATTCAATAATGTTTGGGTAGTTTGAATTATAGAATTTCTTAATATAAACACTAATTATTTTGGAATAAATATAAATGAGAGTATATTATGTTGAATTTTATGTTGTTTTTGGATTTGGTCTAATACTAGCAAAATATTTTGAGTCAATCTTTTCCTATAAGGAATAGAATTAGTATTGTTTAAGTTTGAATAAGTAGTGTCCACAAAACATTGTCATAAGTTTATAGAAAATATTTTTCGTACAAAATTACATTATTAATTTTTCAAATTTTTGAAGCAATTATATTAAGTATAAATTTTATACTACTTTCAAATATTTTAATAACTAATTCCAACCTAATTGTGTTTTTACTAATATATGATATGCACCAACCTTTTACTTGACCTTCAGTGAAATATTTTTCTAAATTATTTTGAAGGGAAATCAATAATCCAAAATTGTACAAATAAATACTAATCAAAATAATGTGCACATAATAGAATAATAAAAAGATAAAGTTATTTTTCTAAATAAATGATTTCTCATGACACGAGTTCTCAAATCATGATGCCCAATTATAATAACCTACTAGTACTGAAGCTAACTTGTACCCTGGAATGACAAGTAATGGTTTTAAGGATAGAATAAAAAAAAACGAGTAGTTGTACTCCGTTTGTTTCATTTTATATGACAACTCTTCCCTGTTCTCCACAAATAATGATTCATTTCTATAAATATTTTGAGAAATTCATAACTTCAGACTTCCTATTTTACCATTAACGTGACACGCTTTAACCGCAAGATCATGTTCAAGACAAGAAGTTCTAAGGTTCTGTTATGGTATATGGAAGAAGTCTTATCTTTCTTAAACTACGTATAGTCCTACTCTGGAGAAACAAAGGAAACAGTTCTTAGTAAATAATCTAGTGCACTATTAGAGCGTCTGTTTCTTATAGACCCTTTGCTTGAAAGAAAAATAATCCGTAGCAAGGAAAATACTATAGCAAGAGGGTAAGGGATGGGATGAGGCTAACCCCACCACTTCCACACACAATGTTGCATTACTCTACTAACCTTCAACTCTAATACTCGACCTTCATACTTGTCTATCTAGGTTCATGTAGCAATGTCCTGTTTGATTCTCTAATGTTCATATGTTGTTGTTGTAACGCTTCAGTTTGGAAATTCCCAAAGAGTTGCAGGTGCAGATTATGCATTAAAAAGCATCCATTTCATAAAGGAAGCAATACCACAACTTTGGAATTATCACAAAGAGTTACAGGTGCAGAGAAAGACAAAGGAATCTTTTTTAGGGATGTACGTGTTTTGTGTATATAGTATGACATATGTTTTTTGACACATGCGTTGCACATGATTACCACTTCAAAAAATATGTTATAGTAAATAGTATTACTTATTTAACTAGATTTTTGACACCTGTGTAGCACATGATTACCAATTCCCAAAAATATATGTTACGGTAAATAGTATTTCTTATGTAAGCGGCTATTTGAAAAATAATCTTAGCAAAAAATAACATTGTAGATTCTTATGAGAATGTTAAACGTGGATCGTCATA
>NC_028642.1:17180379-17195095 GCF_001406875.1 Solanum pennellii | reverse complement strand
TATATATATATATATATATATCTCCTATTCTCTCAACCTTATGAAAATGGTCAATGCAAAATTTTATAAGTTAAATCAATAATGTATATATTTATTTCATTTTGATGAAGTTCAATTATGTTATTAGTCTTATCTCACTAAAATTATCGTACACACAATATTTACTTTGTTTTTTTCTTTTCATATTACCATATTATACGTAAACAAACTCGTCATATTTTTTAAAATGTATATGTTGAAGTTAGATGATCTTGTTAACTCGATTATACATTTGTGACATATAATACATTAATTTAAATATAAATATCTACATAAATATAAGTATACATTTCATTAATGAAAATATTTGTCTAATAAAATTAACTATTAAATAAATGATAAAAATTAAACTAATAGAATTTTTAACTGACGTTATGAGTAGTAATATGAACTGTTCTTCTTCTAATATACTGAAATATAAGAATCGTATAAGTAGAATTGATAAATAAAGTCATTTTTGTGTTTGAGCATAAAAAAAAATCGTGACGGTTCTCTAAATTGTAGAAAAGATATTCAGAAGCATGTACCTAGGTCAAAAGAGAAACTGTTACCAAAATGAATTTACGCTACATCATGTTAGATTCATATATTGTAAGATTACATAAAAATGTATATATTAAGAAAAATAATTATCATATATCATCAAATTTATTTTCCTCAAGTACTCGAGGTTATGGAATATACTCTTTTGGATAGGATGACTTACTTCATCAGAATAGTGGTATCTCTGATTCTACTAAACTTCAAACTCACTCAATTATAATAAATCACAAAAAAAAAAAAAATTGCAATGCAAGAAGAAGAAGAGTAGAAGATTAAAAAAATTGTGGTTGAAAAATTAGAGGAAACCCCTTTATTTATAGTCAACAAAGGGTATGAAGAATTTTTTTTGTGTTTTATCTGAAAAGTCATGACCCTTTTAAAAAGTCACAACTTATTAAAAAAGTAATAACTCTTTGAAAAAGTCAGAACTCATCAAAAAAATCAAAACCCTTTGGAAAGAGTGACAACTTATCAAAAAATTCACAATTGATCGAAAAAGTCACTACCTAAGTTAGAGATATTATTGTATTTTAACATTCAATTTAGGAGTTCATATATATAGACATATAGCTATAGATATGGATCCCACCCAGAACCACGAAGTCACTAGTACAGAGATGCTTAGTAAAAGAGTACAATTTCAAAAAATTGACCCAACATACAAAGGGTTGTCCAAGTCAAATTAGACCGTACAAATTTTTAAAAGCTGCCTTTGAAGCGTCACACTCTCCAACCTTCAACTTATGATACATATATATTAGACCAATCTTAAAGAAGCATGTGGCACCTTGACGCCAGTTGAACATGTTGTCAATTATGGGAATGATATACTAATTCTTAATTGAGACATTGATCAACTAAAGGTGGTCGATACATATTTTGAGGGAATCATATTTATTACACATGAAAGGAATATGGCACTGCATGGGGGAAAAACTAGATATGATGAATCCGTTATTTTGAAGGTGTTTCATTTTTATCCTAAACTGTAGAAACTTTTATTCATCAAAATAGCACATGTACACCGCTAGTTTGTTTCAGACTCTAGAACTACTACTCAAAGATCACCTATAAATATATACTAAGTAATTATAGAAATTATTTTCGACACGGATAAGTATTTAATTTATAAAGACATGGTTTGTACATCGGTAGGAACTGTACTCTAATATGTAAAAAATTTCATTCAATCTCTTGGCAGCAGGTTCACTATTGTGAAAATCGCCTTAAAGAGCATTCACTCAAATAGACACTTGTTGAATACAACAAACTAATAATTTTATGATAGGTACACTTCTATGTGCTCTATTCGATATCCATTGTATATCATCTTCCCTGCTTCCTATTTGTCTAGGACATTCCATCCATGTCAAGAGTGAACCACATACCCTTGTAGAACATCCACACTCGAAAAGAAAATGACTGAGTAATTTTTCTTCATCTTATATTACTAAGATACTAAGAACAAAACTTTGAAGAACTTGATAAGACGCAACAATGTTTAAGAACATTCTCACAACTAGAAAATTAAAACTAATGTAGAACTTAGAATAAGAAATAGATTAGGAAATTATACGAAATATTTTTCGTAGAGTAGAATTATTATCAATCAGTGTTTAAAGAATCTCACTAATTCTAACAAACTTTTTATCAAATTGAAGTTACCAATGTTTAATAAACGAGTGAAGAATAGAAAAAAAGAAATTAATTCACAAATCCAAAAGTTGTAACACATATCAGAATATGAAAAAACAGAAAAAAGATCAAGCCTAATGAATGTAAAGTGTCCCATTAAGGAAATTATTCCCCTCTAGATCAAATGTTTTATTTGGAATATGTCCTCCCAGGATAGAATGATCTCAATCACTAGCGTATTGATTCCAAAAACGCTGGTGTCAGCGAGCCACTCAACGATAGTAAACTACACTTAGAATAGTAGATTTAGTAGTAGTACTAGTAGAAGCAGTCCAGAAATTTGTTATTAAAATGACACGAGATCCCTTTCTTTATAGAAAACAAAGGGTAGTGTGAAAGAGTTCTTATGTGCATTACCGAAAAGGTCTAAAACCTTTGAAAAAGTCACAATCTTTCAAAAAGGTTGTCATCTTTCATAAAAGCCACAAATTTTCATAAAAGTCGCAACTTTTCATCAAAGTCACAACTCTTCGTATAAGTTGTAGCTCTTCATTTTCCATTCACACCTTTTAACACCCAATGATCCCCTTTTTGAATGGGGAATGACTCCAAGACAATGAAACAAATAAGTATGTGTACTTTACAAGCAAGAATTAATTGCATATGGATAAGTATATTTCCTTTTAGACTTTCCATAGGGAACATAGGTTTATATACTTGTTAAATCAGTAGATGTAATGTCTTTGAAACGTGAAGCCTTGGTGTATATCTAGACAGGTATATGTCCTACAATTAACCCTTTACCGTTTATGGTTCTTATGGTTATGTTCATTTCAGCCATGAACACCTCCTGGTTTCATAAGTGTATAGAGAGATGGGCTTTTGACGATCAACTTTTTCAAAGAGTCTTACACTTCACACTCACATATATGATTTTTAATAGTGTTATTGCATAGATAAACTATTTGGTCAACTCTGTCAAACTTAGCAAATCAATAAAACCATTAAGCTTTATTAACTTATTAACAATACTTAATGTTATATCCTTGTTCCTGAGCATTGGCTTCATCACGAGAATAGATTGAGTTCGTTGACAATGTCGATCTGTCTTTCACAAAATTTGTTTTTGTCTTTGAATATAGTTCTTGGGATCTCCAATCTGCTAGATAGAGTTACCATCATGATCACTTGTTGAGCCGTAAATTTATTCCCTTAGATGATCTTTCAACATTCTCTCTAGTTAGGCCTTTTTAAGTGGATCCAACACATTATCCTTTGACTTTACATAGTAAGTTCTGATAATTCCATTAGAGAGTAGGTTTCTAACGGTATCATGTCTATGCCCTATATGACGAGACTTTCCGTTAGACATCATACTACATGCCTTACCTATTGCCTCTTGACTATCAAAGTGTATGAATACTAATGCCAATGATTTGAGCCAAAGAAAATATCTATCAAGAATTTCTTGAGTCTTTCAACTTATTCACCGACCTTGTCTAGAGCACCTTGATCAAAGATTATTGAAGAGCTAGCGATACATGTATCTTTTGAAATATTTTCAAGAGACTTCTTGTCTTCCAATATGAAATACATATAAACTCATGGATTTTACTTCATTTGTCCTGTGATCCAATTTGCATCACTATATCCTTTCGGTACTACTAGCTGGATATTGTTACCATGCAAGACATACTTTTAAATATTTTTTAAATACTCTAAAACTCAATTTATTGCCATCTAATGAGTTCAATTGGGACCACTCATGAATGGACTCAGTTCATTAATAGAAAATGAAATATCTGATTCACACACTTCGTGATATACATCATACTTCCCAATACTCTAGCACAATCCAGTTGTGAGTCACTTTCACCTTTACTCTTTTGAAATTTAAAACTCACATTTATCGGAGATTTGACAATATTGGCATATAAATATTTGAACTAGTCAAGTACCTTATCAATGCAATGAGACCCTGAAAATCCTAAAAATTATGGAGTTTTAAGAATTCTTAAAACTAGGATCGCATCAGCAACTCCAAGATTTTTCATTCCAAACTTTCTTTCTAGCATACGGTTAGTAAAAATTATCTATTTAGTATCTCTATTAATGATCAACATATCACCAATATTCAAACAAACAATGACCTTGTGATTTTAATGTGAACACATTTATCACTTCTGTCATTTTAAAATCCATTTGCCAACATGGTTTAGCAAAATTTCTTATGTCATTGTTTGGGTGTTTGTTTTAGTCCATAATGTGGCCTAACAAGTTCGCACACTTTCTTTTATTTATCAGGAAGTACAAAACCCTCGGGTTGTTCAATGTAAAATTTTTCCTCAAATTATCTATTTAATACAATTGTTTTCACATTCATTTGATGAATTTGAGAGTCATACAACAACTAACACAATAAACATCCAAATGAATGTAATTTTAGTTACTGGTGAGTATGTGTCAAAAAGAAGAAGACATTGTTTTTGCCTAAAACCTTTTGACAAAGTGACCTGCTCTATATTTGTAAGAAGTTCCATTGACTTTCATTTTCCATTTTGAAGATTCACTTTAAATCCAAAGGTTTATTTCCTTGAGGAAGATCAACCAACTTCAAAAAAATTGCTCAAGATTAAACTAATCTCACTAATGACACCATCTATCCAAAAAGAATGAGTCTACACAAGACACAAGATATGTTATAAAATCATACTCGAAGGAAGTAGATGTCCTTTGACATTTACTACGCATTTGAATCTCTTTATTAAGTACATTCCCCTTTTGTTGTTCCCATGGTTGTTTAAACCTTTCACTATACTATTCAAGTCTAAGTAAAGTCCACAGTTTTGGATCATATTCTAATCATTTAAGGAATCGTAACTTGGTTTTGGCTAGACACCCTACAATTTTAAATATTTCAAGTTAGATTTCCTTCCTTTCCATTTGTCATATAGAATAGACTGTGACCTTAACAAACAAAACTCTTGCTTTTTTTCTGAATTGATAAAACTTTTTGTTCCTTTTTGCAGTTAGAATAGTTCCTCCACACATATTTTGTGGTAAACCTGAACTTATATGTAATGCAACCATCAAACCCTTGAAAGTTTATTTTTCCATTATATTGAGGTGAATAGGGCAACACTTTGATGGATTATTCCAATTTTCAAACATATTTATTCAAAAACACATTTATACTCTCCATCCCTATCACTTCTTATCTTTATCCTAACTGATTCAACTTTAGTGTTATATTGTCTAGACGTTGCTATTGCTTCATTCTTACTATTTAATAATAGACATATTGTTTCTAATGCAATTGTCATTAAAAGAAATGGGATACTTTTTTCCACCACGATATGATGTTGACTTAATATCACAAGTGTCAGTGTAAATCAATTCTAAGGGATTAGAATTCCTTTCAACAGATTTATAACAATGCCTAGCATACTTAAATTTTACACAAACTTGACATATTTATTTATTGCATTCAGAGTCAGACAAAACTGCTAAATAGATCAGTTTTCCTTATAAGGTTTTGTAATTGACATATCCCAAGTGTTCATGTCACAAACAATTTGTCTCAAGCAAGTAAGAACAAATAAAAATATTGATCTTAAAAAGCTCTCCGCGTGTAGATTTTTCTCACAAATATTTTTTTTCCTACTTCTTACAATTTTGTGTGATACAAATATTTTGAAGAAATCTTACCCCTAGAACAAGAACCAGGTTCTTGTAATTTTTGTCGTAACTAAATAAAACAAAGATTTATCGTGGAAACCTTCCTAACTCAAGGAATGGAAAAACCATACCGAAGTTTTCTATTAATTCAAGATTTACAACTCAGTTAATCAATGAATCTAACTCTAAACTTCTACCCTTATCGATTAACTATAATGGAAAACTCTCCACTCAACAAGTAGTCAAACTCGCTTCTTGTTTACAAAAGCTCTCAACTCTTGTTAACTCTAACCGCCCAAGAAGTCAAACCTACTTCTTGTTTACAATTCTCACAACCTCTCTCCCAAGAAGTCAAACCCACTTCTTGTTACAATTCTATCAAGACTCAACTCTCAAGAAGTCAAACCCACTTCTTGTTACAATTCTCTCAAGACTCAACTCCCAAGAAGTCAAACCCACTTCTTCTTACAAATCTAGGAATTATTACAACTCAATAATAAACCTATAACAAATCAACAAAGACTAATAACCCTAGACTTTAATTGATCAAACTTCAATATCCAATAGTTTTGAGTGGAAGAGGTTTCGTGAACCTGGTCCTTATTTTACTGTGATGAAGGTGAACCTGGTCCTTGCGTTTCTGTGACGATGGCCTGCGTTTTTTCTCCAAAAAATACTGCTCTCAAGATGATATATTTTGTAAATATGCAATATCTATCGTTCTGGCTTTGCTGGAAAAATTCTCTCGATTTTTGTGATTGCAAAGAAACTTTTTTCCTTCAACTTCTTGATCCTTTTATAGATTTGATTTGCCTTCAACTTTTACAAGGAAAGGAATTACAAATCCTTTTCCTTCTTGAACTTGTCTATATTTATTTCTTTCCTTATTTGACTTGAATTGTAATTTCTTTATTTCTTTCCTTCTTTGGCTTGGATTGCTACTTTTTAATTTCTTTCCTTCTTTGACTTGAATTGCTACTTTTTATTTCTTTCCTTCTTTATTTGTTTCGATATTTGTTTCCTTCTTTTCCTTCTTTACAATTCTGCACTTTTTCTTCTTTGCCTCAATACTTTTTGTTCTTCGTCACAAACGATACCATGCCTTCACTTTATGCATCATCAAAACTACTTTATTTGTTCTCCTACTTCCCAACATTTTCCCCCTTTTTGATGGTGATAACCAATGAATTGTTACACATCAAGACTCTTTGTTAGTGATCAAAACTTCAATTCTTTTTCATCCATCAAAACTACAAACTTCATGTTTTCTCATTCCCCAACAATTTCCCCCTTTTTGATGATGACAAACTATGCATATGTCTATCCACATTATATAATTTCCCCCTTTTGGCATCATTGAAAACCAATAACCAAAGAACTCGAATAACATTCAATGAGTGCAATATCATTTTTAACTCATAGTCACTTGGGAAACACTTTCAAGTACACTTCTGCAAACAAAATGGTTAGATAATCTGAGGATATTAGTCATCTTAAACTCATGCACAATTAAGATCTTCAATGAGAAACGAAATAAACAAATATGTTCCAGTTTATGCCCTTAATCAAAAACATATGATATCATGAGTATGAGACAGACATAAGCACATCAAAGAGTCTAAAATTTGAGGATGAGGATTGGGAAAAATTACTGAAGTGAGGAAGAAAGGGATGTTTACTGCCATTGATGATTTTTTTCAGTATACACATTGTGCACCAGCTCCTTCGTTCTGATCAGCTTTCTTAGAATGTGAAATTTCATCAAGAGAAACATGAGGTACATCATCAATTTTTCATTTTTTTTGAACTCTACTCCGTAATTTTTTTATTCCTCCATGATTATCTTTTTTTTTTATAGCCTTTTTCTTGATGACAACTTTGGAGGAGTACCAACTACCAGTAAGAGATTCATCACATTTTGGTGCACAAAGAGATGTGTTTATAAATAATGAAAGAAAGGAACAATTTATTTCTGTGAGAATTGTTCCCCCTGAGAGATAGACAGGTTATACACTTGGAATGGATGAAATATCAATTTGGAGTTTGTGAACCTGGTTCAGATGTGGGTGGTAAAGCTAGGTTCCCCCTTAATTAAAGCATGAGTGACTTCAATACTGAAATTTTCATCATTGGAGCAGTTTGAGATTGAACAATGCTTATTGTCAAAGAGGGTTCTTGGTGATCTTTAAGAAAGTTAAATTTTTGATGATCGACTAGTTTCTTTAGTGCTTATGTTTGACCCAAACACAAGAAATTAATGCATTGAAAAAGGATGGTATATACCTGAGTATTACAGAGAAACCAGGTTCCCCCCTTTTTTTGTGTTTCTCCATGATTTACTTAACGGTGTTAGCAAAAAGTAGAGATAACATCCACAGACTTTCTAAACATTGTTTGAGATGTGATTTGAGTGTGTACCTGTTACAGTACGAGGTTGAGTTAGCAGATATTCATTGTATAATCACTCAAGCGTAAGATTATTCGTTTACTAGCCAATTATTAAAGAAAATCATGATAATGCATCAACTTGTTTTGATAAGACCATGTTTTGACTGATTTTTCTCAAGTTCTTCATATTCAAGGCCTTCATGAGAATGTCGCATCATCATATTCTCCAAGATCAGACGAATCTCAAGATTTCATAGAGAATCAACCCTTGTTAATTTTTATTACCTTCCAATGAACAAGAAGGACCAGGTTCACACAACGAAGTTCCCCCTGAACGTGTACCATATTCTTACTGTCCCGATTGCTCTATTATTTACCAAATCTCCAGAAACATAGATTAGTAGTAATTCATGTTGCAGGTGCATCAATGATTGTTAGATGTGAACCAGGTTCATATGCAGTGTTCCCTAAATTTGCATCATCAAAGATGTTTAATATCATGTCACTTTCTTCAACTTTTTTTTATCTTGTCTCTTTCATTTTTCTCATACTTTTCAAGGAATAAACTGCCTCCTTGAAAATCAAAGAACGAGAGGAAATTCTCTACCATTTTTAGCACCTGCTTGGAGCATGCACTATTCATGTACCAAGTTGGCCTTTTCCCTCTCACCTTCACCTGAAACACTAGTCAAAGATTAGTCTTGGGAACCCTGATTAGCTTGGGCCCCTTTATGTGAGTAAAAGGATGAATAAGATTTCTTCTAGCCCATAAAGGCAAATAAGAAAACCTTTTATTTGGAGCATTTTTATTTGGAACCAGGTTCTAAGCCGTATCAGTCTTTTCTTTTTTGGTGAACTTAACATTTTTCTGAAAAGCCTCAAATAAAGCTTTACATTTATTCTTTAAATGACCTGAGTTTCCACAATGAGTGCATAAACTTTTAGACATGTGAATATTGTGTGACACAAGATTATTCTGTTTTTTAAAACCTATCCCACTTCGACTAGTGGTTTGCCTTTCTTGAATATGAGTTAAAATTTCAGAGGACCTGGTCCATCTAAGATTTCATTCCAGATCCAGTTTGGTATGATCAAGATTTTCTTGTAGCAACCTATTCCTTTCTGTTAAAGCTTGAAAATTTATGGTTAACAATTTTATTTTTTCTTCTAGAGCTAATTGAAGTTCACTAGCAGAGTTTTTGCCCTTGTGACTTAACTCCGAGATTTTAAATCTGTTCTTTTAATTTGTTTTGATGAAAGTGATTGTGTTTCTCAAGATTGTCATTGACTTCTCTTAAAGATGCATTGTTTTCAATCATTTGTTCTCTTTCAGAATTGATTGACTGATATGCATCTATAAGAGTACCCAATAAGGTCTCTAGTTCCTTTTTAGAATATGATTCAATATTTACTATGATGTGATGAAAACTTACCTTGCTTTGTTTGTCATCTTCTTCATCATCTTCAGAATCTGTTTCAGCAATGAGTGCAAGAAAATCATATTTATTTGATTGTTCTATTGCAAGTAATGACTGATTCTCGAATCTTCCATTCTCAAATTCTTCTTCTGATAAATCCCCCATAGCGGCAAAGGCTCTTTTCATTGAAAGATCTGCTTCTTGATTGGTCATTCTTCTGTTTGTGAGAATGTACTTATGATTCTTGATTTCCTTCTCTTTTTCCAAACTATTCCTCTTTTTCTCTATAGCTTTTAATGGACAAAACTTGACAAAGTGATCCAGACTTCCACACTTGTGACATACTTGATCTATTGGATTTTCAGTGATATTTTGAGAGTTCCTTCCGTGGAATGCTTGTCCCCTTTTTAACATTCTTGAGAACCTTTTGGTCATTAACGCAATGGTTTCGTCCTCAAAATTTTCTAGTGTTGTGCCTGTAAGAACCAGGTTCTTCTCTTTTATTTTGCCTCCAATTTCCTTTTCTTGTTTTTTCTTGTGTTTATAGGTCATGAGATTTCCAATGAGTTCATCCATAGCTAACTTATCTAGATCACGGGCTTCATTAATGGCTTCTACTTTGCTTTCCCAAGATTCTGGAAGAACACTCAAAAGTTTTCTGACTGCTTTCCCATTGGGAATTATTTCACCTAGTGAGTAGATTTCATTAATGATAGCAGTGAACCTGGTGTGCATCTCTTGGATTGTTTCACCTTCTGTCATTTGAAACAGTTCGTATTGTCTGTTCAAGTTATCAATTTTAGACTTCCGTACCTGAGTTGTTTCTTCATGAGCAATTTGCAATGTTTCCCATATTGCTTTTGCATCTTGACATGATGATATTCGATTGTATTCATCTGGACCTATTCCGCATATCAAGATCTTTTTTGCTTTAGCATTGTTCTGAATTACAAGTTTATCTGCAGCATTCCATTCTTTCCTATCTTTTGGTACTTGAGTGGTTCCATCAATTCCATTCTTCATGGGTATGGTTGGACCGTCCAACACGACTCCCCATAGGTCTGGATTTTCTCCTAGTAAATGATCCATCATGAGATTCTTCCACCATCCATAATACTTTCCATTAAACAGTGGTGGTTGAGTTTGAGAAGCTCCTTCTTGTGGTGTAGGTGGTGCAGCCATTGATCCTTTTCAAGATGTTTGTCTTTTAATGAAAAGACCTGCTCTGATACCAATTGAAGAAACCTTACCCCTAGAACAAGAACCAGGTTCTTGTAATTTTGTCGTAACACAATAAAACAAAGATTTATCATGGAAACCTTCGTAACTCAAGGAAGGGAAAAACCACACCGACGTTTTCTATTAATTCAATATTTATAACTCAGTTAATCAATGAATCTAACTCTAACCTTCTACCCTTTTCGATTAACTACAATCGAAAACTCTCCACTCAACAAGTAGTCAAACTCGCTTCTTGTTTACAAAAGCTCTCAACTCTTGTTAAATCTAACCGCCCAAGAAGTAAAACCCACTTCTTGTTTACAATTTTTACAACCTCTGTCCCAAGAAGTCAAACCCACTTCTTGTTACAATTCTCTTAAGACTCAACTCTCAAGAAGTCAAACCCACTTCTTGTTACAATTCTCTCAAGACTCAACTCCCAAGAAGTCAAACCCACTTCTTGTTACAAATCTAGGAATTATTACAACTCAATAATAAACCTAGAACAAATCAACAAAGACTAATAACCCTAGACTTTAATTGATCAAACTTCAATATCCAATAGTTCTGAGTGGAAGAGGTTTCGTGAACCTGGTCCTTATTTTACTGTGATGAAGGTGAACCTGGTCCTTGCGTTTCTGTGACGATGGCCTGCGTTTTTTCTCCAGAAAATACTTCTCTCAAGATGATATATTTCGTGAATATGCAATATCTATCGTTCTGGCTTTGCTGGAAAAATTCTCTCGATTTTTGTGATTGCAAAAACACTTTTTTCCTTAAACTTCTTGATCCTTTTATAGATTTGATTTGCCTTCAACTTCTACAAGGAAAGGAATTACAAATCCTTTTCCTTCTTGAACTTGTCTATATTTACTTCTTTCCTTATTTGACTTGAATTGTAATTTCTTTATTTCTTTCCTACTTTGGCTTGGATTGCTACTTTTTAATTTCTTTCCTTCTTTGACTTGAATTGCTACTTTTTTATTTCTTTCCTTCTTTATTTATTTCCATATTTGTTTCCTTCTTTTCCTTCTTTACAATTCTGCACTTTTTCTTATTTGCCTCAATACTTTTTATTCTTCGTCGCAAACGACATCATGCCTTCACTTTATCAATCATCAAAACTACTTTATTTGTTCTCCTACTTCCCAACATATTTCATAGAGTCTTCACCTTGTCAAATGTCCTTTTCGGAAAAACACTTACATAACTTTCATTTTGATTTTTATAGAACTACCCATGAACAAAGTTTAATCGGGTCCAATAAAGGTAATAAAGTCCAAATGATTCTTTGACAAAACATGACAAATGACTATTTACCAATATTTATGTCTGTGCAAATAGTTATATGTAATATACATATCCTTTCATGAAAAATTACAATATTTTAAGTGACATTTTTTCATAAAATAACACAATTATTTTGAACAAGTGTGTGTGTGTATATATATATATATATATATATATATATATATATTTGGTAGTTTCATACTAGTCACACCATATACTTGTAAAAGTGAAACTTAATAACCTCAATATCAAATATACTCGAAGAATTTTGTGGGTCTACCATAATACAAACGTATCATTGAATTTCATATCATGTGCTCCAAATTTAAATTAGACATTATGTCTAATTTTATTTGTCGTAACCAAAGAACCCCCACATTTTAAATATGATCTCAAAAATATTTTTCAAGTATTTGAAAATACTTTTTCCACATACTTTTTCAATACAATCAAAAAGCTATAGGCAATATGAAACTTCATTCTGAATAATTGTTCTAAAAGAAATTATAACGCTTCAATTCTCTTTGAGAATCTTTATAAAATGTCAAAGTTTACTTCATAGAGACACAAAATCACAAACTCAAAAGTCACTGGTATTTTTATCTATCTCAAATAGGCATACCACTTAGTATTTATAATCTTAACAATAATGAAGAAAATGTGTACAATTTATTTCTATATAACATGAAGTTTATAGAAAATCAAAAGTACAACACTTACTTATTATGTAAAGTTTTCATATTCTTCAAACGAATTGCATAGTCTAATTTATCTAGAGTAGAAAACAATTAATTTTTTTAGTCTAAACACTAATCAGACACAATCAAATGCACAAGGAGTACAAAGCTTTAAAAAATCTCCAAAAAGAATTAAAGATATTCTTAGATTATCACATAGAAATATTTTTCTTTTCAAATAGTCTTGAAACTATATAATTTTGACATACTATTTTATCAAATAAAAATATGCATATCTCATTCTGCAAATTAGTGACTTTTGAAATAACACTATTTGCCAACGAAAATTCATTCCAAAAAAATATGATTTGCACAACTTTTTCCAAAGACATACATGAATTGTTAACCTTTATAAACAATTTTCCTCCTGAGATAAATACTACCAAGCTTACCTGATGTAATATTTAACCGGAATGCCACTAATATTTTTGTCACACTCTCACTTCGATCTTGTTAAATAAACCAACAAATTATGGAGAAGTAATATATTTATCTTCTACTTCCATGATCAGATTCGAAAAGTCCTAACTCTTTGGATAATTCACAACTTATTAAAAAAGTCACAAATATTTGAAGAGTAACAACTCATCATAAAATAAAAATCCTTCGGAAAGAGTAGCAACTTATCGAAAAATTCACAACTCATCGAAAAAGACACACCCTAAGTTTGGGATATTATAGGAATTATATATACATATATATATGTATATATATATATACATATATATATGTATATATATATATACATATATATATATATGTATATATTGTAGACATTGAAATTTTGTAGGACTCTACAAGATGCGTTTAATTAATGTTGGGACTCTACAAACTGTGTTCAACTCAGATAAAGATTCTTGGAGGCTACTCAACCCTAAACCCTAGTTTATGCCTATATAAAGGGTACTAAATTCCCTTAAGAGGAATCTCGAAAAATCCACAAAGAGATCAAGATCTCGAATACTCCACAAATTGATGGATTATTCATATTGAGAGGTCAAATCTAAATCATCCTAGTTCGAGAAATACGCCACTAACGGCCCTCGAATCATGGATAAATCCTAGGAGAGTAGAATCAAGGGATCAACAGAATTGTACCCGCTTTCTTAATCAATAAAATTTATGTTTCTTCATATTTTATTTGTATGGTTTATTTATTTTCCATATGTTTAAAATTTGTTGCAAACAAATTGGCACGCCCAGTGGGACCAAATTTGCCCTTCATTTCTTCTCTCTTAAATCAAATCTGAAAATCTGAAGCTTCAAACGTGGAAGAATGAGTACTTCAAGCATCGTCTTTGAGTTTCACAAGTCTACACTCCGTCAAGCCTTGAAGCAGGGGGCATTTGTAGACATTGAAATTTTGTAGGACTCTACAAGATGCGTTTAATTAAAGTTGGGACTCTACAAACTGTGTTCAACTCAGATAAGGATTCTTGGAGGCTACTCAACCCTAAACCCTAGTTTATGCCTATATAAAGGGTACTAAATTCCCTTAAAAGGCATCTCGAAAAATCCACAAAGAGATCAAGATCTCGAGTACTCCACAAATTGATGGATTATTCATATTGAGAGGTCAAATCTAAATCATGCTAGTTCGAGAAATACGCCACTAACGGCCCTCGAATCATGGATACATCCTAGGAGAGTAGAATCAAGGGATCAACAGAATTGTACCCGCTATCTTAATCAATAAAATTTATGTTTCTTCATATTTTATTTGTATGGTTTATTTATTTTCCATATGTTTAAAATTTGTTGCAAACA
>NC_028642.1:17118500-17180236 GCF_001406875.1 Solanum pennellii | reverse complement strand
TATATATATATATATATATATATATATATATATGTATATAAGTCACTAGTACAGAGATGCTTAATAAATTATTACAATTCCCAAAAATGGATCCAACATACAATGTCTTGTCCCACAATCAAGTCAAATTAGACCATACAAATTTTTAAAACCTGCCTTTGAAAGTTACACTCTCTAGCCTTCATGATACCTATATATAAGACACATCTTAATGAAGCAAGTGTCACCTTGAAGCTAGTTGGACATGTTGTCAATTATGGGAAATAAATACTTATTCTTAATTGTGATGTTTTTCAACTCAAGGTAGTCTATACATATCTTGAGGGAATCAAATTTACTACACATGAAAGGATTATGGCAGAGCATGGGGGAAACACTGGATATTATGAATCGGTAATTTTGAAGGTGTAAAATTTTAATGCCAAACTGTAGAAACTTTTATTAACTCAAATAGCACATGCACACCGGTAGTTTGTTTTGGAATCTAGAACTAGTACTGAAGAGATTACCTATATATCTATACTAAGTATTATAGAAGTTAGTTTAGGCATGGATAATAATTAGATTCTACTTCAGTAGGAGTTGTCCTCGAATATACAATTGGAGGGAAATTTCATTCAATCTGTTGGCAGCAGGTTCACTGTTGTGAGAATTGCCTTAAAGATCTTTCACTCCAAATGTGATAGACACTTGTAAAATATAACCAACCCAATAATTTTGCGACTTATGCACTTCTATGCTCTCTATTCGATATCCATTGTAGTTCATCTTCCCTGTTTCTTATTCATTTAGGACTTTTCATCCATGTCAAGACTGAACCTCATACCCTATTAGAACATCCACACTCGAAAAGTAAATGAATGCGTAACTTTTGAGAATTTTGTACACAGTACATAACTAGTCGGAACAATTATACTTTAGGCTAATACTCCAATCTTCAACAATTTCTCTAATGTAGTTACAATCTACATCTATGCGCTTGGATTTTTAATGATGAACGGGGTTTGTTTCTGTTCTTATTGCACTATTGTTGTCGCCATACAACGCGGTTGATCACTTAATTTCGATGCATAATTCTGATAGCAACCTTCACAGTGAAATGAATTGTAGTTGTCATGCCCCGAGAATACACCATGGGCGGGGCTGTCCCTTGAGAATCATTAATCCCCCAAGGGAATCCTTGTCCTATCTTACTTACTATGTGTAAGACTTAACGTATCAAAGATAACTCATATAAAACATAGAACATTATAAAGAAAATGAAAATAATAAAAACATGTAAATATATGTTTATGAAGCCTTTCAAAAAAAGGGAGATGTCGTGACAAGACCCCCGATCATCCTAACAACTTAAATACTAAAGGAAAATGATAATAGGAGACCTCTGGAAAGCTAGGAGACTCACCAACTATCTTTGAGTGCTCAACTAGATCAATAGGGACATGGATGATTATCGTGATTACCTATGACTGTATCATAAAATGATGCAGACCAAATGACATAAGTACATTGAATGTAAGAGTATGCGAGCGGAATACAAAACATAACATAAGCTTGATGAAAATTTGAAAGAAAATGTTACCTTGGCTTTACTCAACTTATGAACAACTTAACTCAATAAGAAGTGGTAACACCCCGAAAAAAATTTTAGTTAATACTCGAACCATTCTTTGTAGTGAGTAAGTTTTTGCCAAGGACTTTAAAATTTCTTTAGTATTAAGTTCAGGTAACTAGATGTAACACCTTGCGTTCTAAAAAGAACGAAATTGGAAAGATCTTAATCTGAAATTTTGCAAGTTATGCTTAAGTATGAGCTTTAGGTCAACCTCAAATGATCATAAATCTCAGCACATAATGAGTTAAATGTGCTACAAGATATCTTAGTAAAGATCTTTCAATTATCTTTCCAACGCCACTGAGTTTGCTAAATTTTGAGTTCGAATGAGTATGAAGTGTTGCTATGTCACAAGAGTAAAAAGACCATTAAGAGAATGTACAAAAATTAGAGATGTGAAATAGGTTCACAGCTTTCAAGTGATATCTTTAGACCTAAGGGGGAATTGATAAGGTGAGAAAGTAATAAAGTGATTAGAATGTCACGACCCGAGCTACCCTTGAGACGAGGACACGGGACCTAGGACCACAAGTTATCCCAAGCTAACCCTGTTGCATGATCATGAGCATACTAAACATAATAAACTGATGCGGAAGCTAAGTCATAATTTAAAGTGAAAATACTGGGAATACCCATATGGTAAAACTGAGATATATGAAAACTGATGAGTTTAATACAAAGAAGTTTTTAACTCATACTAAGCTAAAACTCACTATGTCTGAAAATATCCTCTAAACTGACTAGAAATGGTGGGATAGGCCCTAGCTAGGTCTAGCAGAAACTAGAACTTAAGGGCTAAACACTGAAAAGAAACTCATGACTATTGTCCTCGGAGAATGAGGACTCACCACTGAATCTGCTGAAGTGGAGATTGAAAATTGATCTAAGCGTGATCTGGGTGCTGAGAACCTCAACCTACAACACGAAAATATGTAGCACACGTATGCATCAGTACTTGAAGGTACTGAGGATGTAGGATAGAGTAAAGCTGAAATACAACATAACTGAACAAACACAAGACCAAATATAATAATCTAAACATGATATACTGAATTCTAAGCTAACTGGATGCAATGGCCAAATTTATAACATGTCGTGACCAAATGATAAACGATCTGTAAATACGGTCAATGCAATAGTCTTATTAAATTGTGGTAGCTACTAATAAACAACAACACATCCACTTGAGCTAAATGTGGAGTCCGATGTATATGCCCCATCTAGAGAACCCAACTTTCCCTTCCAGAGGTATAAAGACATGCTAGCGTGATCACTAAACCTATTGCTCACAGAGGGGACTTACAACCTACATGGCTAGTAGTTATGGTACTAGTTGAGTATACTTAATCCTAGTCAAGCTCGGTATTATACTACTCCCAATAAATTCTGTAATTGACTAATTATGACTAAGTTTCTATAAATACTGGATAGCTCAAAAATGAACATGCAAACTGAGAATGCAACAATTAATCTTGTAACTATGCATTTATAACTGAGGCATGTATATATGAAGTAACTGAAATATCTGACCTAGCATGTATAATTCAAGAACTAAAGAAATACATAGCAAGGGTTTTCAAAATTCATGTAATAATTTGAGTAATAACATGATAATCTAATATGAAACATATAACTAATAAATTCATGAAGTTCTGTTGAAGTTCTAGAAAATGTTTGTCTAATCATGATATCAAAATCAAGAATCTGACATAAACCTAGTGACCCAATGGTTGAAAGGAACCCACTAGTTAAAGCCCACATACCTTATGATGAAATCCACGAAGAAATATTTAGATTTCGCGGCTAGAACTCATGGAACCTTGTTGCGTTCTTGAACTAGGATTCTTGACCATTTTCTCCTTTCTTGCTTCTAATTTTCCAAGTTTTTAATAAGTGATTTGACTTAGGTATGTTTTAGTCATGTTTCTAGGCTTAAAATGACTAAAATATTATGATTTAGGGTCAAAACGACCTATCATAGGGTTTAAACGAAGTGGAAAAAGATCAATAGACCCCTGAGTTAATTGTTGTCGGATCAAAAAATGACCTGGACTTAAGGGTTGTCGTCCAATCGACGGTCCATCGTTTGGGTTCGTCAGTTGGCTCTTTTCGATAGGCCTTTACTAAAACTAACAGAAATTTTTACTCGGAGGTCTGATTTTATAAAACTCGGTGTATATGAAAATCTAATTAAATTTATCTTTCATTTCATAGGTCATGGAGACCAAATTCATTTTTTCTAAGAGTTATGACCATTTGAAGTTTACCCAATTGCATTTTCCCCTTAAATATCTACTATTTTCAACCATGGTCCGTAGGTCCATCTATGGACAATACTGGTCAATCGTGGGTTTTGTTAGAGAGTGGGTAAATGGGGTCTTGATCGACGAACATAGACTATGGACCGTAGTCTTACTTACAGACCGTAGGTCCTTCCTTCGATCAACACTTAGCCAAATTTTCTGAACTAAATTTTTGAGGGGATGCAGTGGCAATCGATAGACCTGTAGTACAGGCCGTAGGTTAGATTACAGTTTGTCGATGGTGACCGACGATTGCACCTGAAAAAATTCTGAAATGTTGATTTCTGGTCAGTTTTAGATACGGGGTGTTATAGGGAATAAGAAATAAATGAGTTCCCAAGTTATAGGGAGGATAAGATCTTATTATGAGAAATAGTTAAATTTGAGCTCTTAGTTGGTACTGAGAAAGTCAGTTAGTAGGAGTCCATGGAGTTTCTACAGTACTAAGCTTGAGTGTGGTGGTAAAGAGTAATAGTTACGGGATGAGATTCTTTATCTAGAGGTATAGAACTCAAATTGTAAGCATTTGGGTTAAGCTTGAATATAGTAAGATTATACCATTAGATGCAAACCTTATTAAGAGTAACACATCTCATACTAAGTGTAGTTGTCATTCAAGGACAAATGATCCCGAGGGGGAGATAATGCAACACTGTAGAAAAATTTTGAGCTAAGGCTTGAACTATCCTTCGTAGTGAGTATGTTTTTGCTAAGGAATTTAAAATTTCTATAGTTGTTAGTTGAGGTAAGTGGATCTAGAACATTGAGTTATAAAAGGAACTAAATTGGAAAGATCTAAATCTGAAATTTTGCAAGTTATGCTTAATCATGAGTTTTAGGTAAACTTCAAATGATCATAAATCTCAGCACATATTGAGTTTAATGTACTACATAATATCTTAGGAAAGATTTTTGAATTATCTTTCCAATGCTACTGGGGTTGCTAAGTTTTGAGTTCGGATGAGTGAGATATAAGCTTTTGAAGTTAGGTTGTCCAGTTAAGGAAAATTAGCCAAAATAGTGAGCAGTATTTTGGTCTTTCCTTACCCAGTAAGATTTAATTAATTTTTGCTAATATTTTAGGGGTCTAATCCTTTTAATTTCAGTTTTATAATCATAATATACGCCTAGGGTTTTAGTTGAGAGTTCAAGAAAAGAAAAGAAGAATTAAGAGGAGAAGAGGGAAAGGATCAAGCGTTTGTTCAAGAAATTTAAGATTTCGCCATGAACATAGTTCTTTGATGTATATAAGATTCCACAGTGTTGGGTTCTTTAACCCATACACCAATCATGATTTCAGAGGAATTTCGTTCTTGAAATTTAAGTATTTAAGTTGATGATGAGCTCTTGATAGGTGTTCTTCAAGTTTCAGTATGTTATGATGAAAGATTCTACTTGGGGTAAAACTTTAAGGGACCATACCTCTTAGAATATTAAGATTAACGTGAGGCATAAGCTATCAAATTAAACATAATTAAACCTACTTTCAAAGGCCACCGATTTCGCGTCAATCCAATTTTTTATTAAAAAATTATGACCAGGTTAGTAACCTTATAGTGCTGTTAGGAATTAGCCTATGGGAAAAAATAGTTAACTGTCTTTTTACCTCCAAGAAAACAATAAACAAATTTCTTAACTAATAAAAGTCTAAAAAAAATAAGATTCTCATGTTGACTGATGAAAATATTCCTTGTTCATAGAGTTTTCAAGAACTGATTTAGTAATGTCAAGAAAGGTTTCCTCATTGTTTACCTTCAAGCTATAGTTTCAAGCCTTCTTATCATGTTTTTTTTCAGGATGCGTAAAGATTCTTCAATAGTATTGTTCTTCTAGATATGTAAGTCTATCATTGTGTTTGAGTAGTTCGTTCTCACGCCCTATATCTACTTTAAGATCAGTTGAAGAATAATCTAGGAATCTACCGCTAAATTTGAGTATTGTTAAGATAAGTTGATCTTAAGTTCATGATTCCTTTAACAATTTCTATTCCTAATTATCAAATTGGTATATTGTTATTGATGTCCTTCATATTATAAACCATAACTCTTCAATTCACAATTTACATTCAAGAGAGAGTTAAGAGTAGAGTTCAAGAAAGCCTTTGAGTTCAAATGTGAACCCTTTAAGATCAACTATTGATTCGAACTAATTTTTTATGTATAAATCAGAGAATGCGAAGAGTTTTACACATGAGTTCCATGTAGTTATGAAGACCTTCGTGTCAAGTCGTTCATGCCCATAAATTCTGCATGGACTCCATAAGTTGAGAAACTTTGAGACGAGTAACATCTTAAATTTCTAAGTATTCAGTAATAAGTTTCTAACACCTTTGTAATTATATCTTTAATTATGGATGCATAACATGTTACCTGTGAAGTCCTTGCATTGAATTGTTCATGCCTATAATTCTGCATGAACCCTATAAGTCAAACATTGTTGAGATGAGAAGTGTCTTTGAGTCCTTGAGTTGAGTAGTTCATGCTCATAATTTCGCATGAACCCTCCAAGTTTAACATCATGAAATAATCCATAAACATGAGATCATGAACCTTGAATTCATATTTCAATCCAAGGAATGTTAAAAGTCAAGTCTACATGTTAAGAACCAAGTAAAAGAAAAGTTCATAAAGTACTCAAATTGTTTTTACAAATGTCTTAACTTTATATTAAACTTAAAATTCAAGTTGAGTAAAGAGTAAAATTGAAGTTCATTTCTTCAAAAGTATATGGGGACTAAGTGTTCCCAAGAGATTTAATATTCTTTCACATTTAAACAAGAACGGAAATTGAGATTTCCAAAGAACCTTCTGGCTAGTTGTCAAAAAAGAGTAATAACTTTCTAAATGAAGCAAGAAAGGAAATCGAGATTTCAGAGATAACCTTTGAGCTATCTTTTATAGAAGAATCTCAAATTACACAAGAAGTATGTTTTTAAAACGTAAGAGCTAATATAATTTTTTGGGAGGAGTATCGAGCGCCGAATTGGTGCTGAGTATTAGATCAAATAACTCACGTCTCCATAGAATCATGTAGCCACCATGTGTAGAAAAGGGTCATACTTTTTCGATGAATCATTTTCACAATAGACTAGTGGATCCATTAAGTTATGTTAGGTCCTATACTGATGGAAAGGTATGGGATGATCCTTGATAGCATGAGGTAAATTGTTGTATCATCACTATATCTCTTAAGTGATAGTTGTCAGTTAGAAAAACACCCCCAGAAGTTATATTACTTTGATATATAAGTAAAGTTGAGTTTGTTATTGCATTTTTTTTAATGAACTAAGTTGTTTTTAATGTTTTTTTTAAATCTTTAAATATATTACATGTGTATTCTTGGTTTACATTGAGTTGAGTACCCAGAGTCGAATATCATATCTTTGAGTTGAGTATCTACTCTTTGATTTTAATATCTAGCCTCTGAGTTGAGTATCTTATCATTGAGTACTTCTTATTTGAGTAAATTTGAGTAGTTGTGAGTATCGTAGAGTAATACTTGAGTTGAGTAAGTTAGAAAAGAGGTAAGTATTTTTCTATTTTGTATCAAGTTAAAGCTTATATTATGTTTTAGAATTCCCCTTACATGCTTGTATATTCTATGTATATAACCATTTGGTCTGCATCTTTTTATGGTGCAGACACAGGTATTCACGATCATCAATAGGAGCCTCGTTGATACATCCGAGAGTTCCAGCTAACTATGGTGAGCCTCCTTGCTTCCGGAGGATTTCATTTACTTTTTAATTTAGTAAGGATGTCATGGCTCTTGTTCCGACTCCAATCTTTTTCATCTAGAGGCTTCATAGATAGCTAGTATAGTTATGAAGTATGTATTATTTATTTTATTAATGTTTTTAAAGACTTAAGTTGCCTATTTAATGGCATCTTAAATATAATTTATCATTCAGATTTTTCCTGTTGAGTTAAAGCTTTGTAAAGATGATTTTGATGAATTTTTGTTTCACTATTAAGCTTTTGCATGCTTAAGTTAGTTTTCCAATTATAGTCAGCAAAGATGATAGTTCGATCTAGGACCAACAATGGTTTTTGAGTGTCCTCCACGTCTAGGGTTTGTACTAGGGTCGTGACAAATTTGATATCAGAGCACAAATATTGAGTGTCATAGGGTGTCTAAGAAGTTGTGTCAGTAGGGTCTTCTTGGTCGTTGTGAGGGCCCCTCTTGTATAAATGAGGAACTACAGACATCTAAGAAAGTTTTTCTTCTTTCATACTCTCAATCGTGCAATTGAGATAAGGTATATATATCTATTCTAACTCGTGCGTTCTCATATTCATCCGACAACCCATCATACCTAAGGTGGTTGAAAAGTTAAGTGTAAAGATCATTATGAATGAGTTGTTCTTAGGATGAGTTTTGAGGAAGTAATGAGACTCCGGAGGGGCCTTATAGAAGCCAAGAGTAAGTTAATATTTAAGTTTCAGAGCCCTCATATTAATATGAATCGTGCATTTGAACTAAAAGTGAGTTGTACCCTTTTCCTTAGTTCTTGTTTCACCTAAGATCCTTATTAGAACGTACATCTAGAGCTTGGGTAGTATTTTCATCTAAAAATATATTATGAATAACGAGATCATGAGCAATATTAGTAAAAAACATATGTTAGAGGAAAGTATGGAGAGGCTTAGTAATTTAAGAAAGGCATATAGTGTTGTGAATAGCCATATTACTATACTCATGCACCTAGTAAGTGACAAAATAAGAGTTCTACCTTAAGGGTAGACTAAAAAGTGATGAGTTGTAAAGATAACATAGATGTTAAAATTGTGTTTTATCTAGAGATGAGTTTGTGATTAAGTATCGTTGGGTATGTAGTAACCAAGTGTTCGTGTTTAATAGAATATCAAGAGTATTCATAATGTGATAGGTCTAACCAAGGCTAATGAATTTTGTAAAGAGAACCTCATGGTATTCAAAGGATGATGGAGTTATTTGAGATATAAATGTGCACTAATTGAGTAAGTAGTAAATAAAATGTGAAGTGGAATGTGATGGTAATTCGAGTATGCAGACTAAGAGGTAAGAATTGACTAATTGTCATGAGGTCAAAGTGGACAAATGTTTCTAAATTTCAATAGAAGTATTGAGGTAGAGTATTATTCAGGGTTAGTAATATGAGTGTCATAATAAAAAGAATAACAACATGATGGTGATGATGTTAGCCTTGAAATTTGAAATGGTAAAATGGACATAGAATAGGTAAGGAATTGAGATGATTGTTGAAATGAATCCGAGTATTAGATACCCTAACCTTTAGATAAGGGAAGTGAAGTGCGGCTTAGTCACAAGAGTAAAAAGACCATTAAGAGAATGTACACCAATTAGATAATGTGGAATAGGTCCATAGCTTTCAAGTTTTAGTTTTAGACCTAAGGGGAATATGATAAGGTGAGAAAACAAATAATCTAGTTTTGAGAATAAGATAGAATTGAGTTCAAAAGGTATTGGGAGGATAAGTTCTTACTATGAGAAACAGTTAAATGAGAGCCCTTAGTGGTTCCAAAAAAGTCGGTTAGTAGGAGTCTATGAAGTTTTTAGAGTACTAAGCTTGAGTGTGGTGGTAAAGAGTAATAGATATGGGATGAGATTCCTTATATACAGGTAAGAATCCAAACCTAAGGATATGTATTAGGCTTGAATGTAGTAAGATCATACCATTAGGCGCAGACTATAGTAAGAGTAACCCATTTCATACCAAGTCCAGTTGTCATTCGAGGACGAATTATCCCAACAAAGATATAATGTAACACCTCGAAAAAAGTTTGACCTAAGACTTAAACCATCCTTCGTGGTAAGTATGTTTTTTCCAAGGAATTTAAAATTTCTGTATTATTAAGTTCAATTAACTAGATATAGCACCTTGAGTTCTAAAAAAACCTAAATCAGAAAGATCTAAATCTGAAATTTTGCAAGTTATGCTTAAGCATGAGTTTTAGGTCAAATTAAAATGATCATAAAAATTAACACATAATGATTTAAATATGCTACAATATATATTAGGAAAGATATTTTAATTATATTTTCAACACCACTGAGTTTGCTACGTTTCGAGTTTGGATGAGTGTGATATGACCTTTTGAAGTACCAGTAATGAAATTTAGCCAAAATAGTGAGGGGTATTTTGGTGCTTCCTTACCCAATCAGATTTAATTCAATTGAGTAATGGTTCAGTTTTATAATTATAATATACGCCTAGGATTTTAGTTGATACTTCAAGATAATAAAAGAAGAGTAAAAAAGAAGAAAAGGATGAAAACGTTCGTTCAAGAAATTCAACATTTCGCCAAGAACCTAATTCTTTGAGGTATGTAACCTTATACATTGTTAGTTTCTTTCACCCACACACCATTCATGATTTATTATGCGAAATTTCGTTCTTGAAATCTAAGTAATTAAGTTTTTGATATGTTCTTGATAAGTTTTCTTGAAGTTTCATTAAGTTTTGATGTATAATTCTAATTGGGTAAACTTTAAGTGACCATATATCTTAGAATATTAAGAATTACATGATACATAATCTATCCTATCAAATCTAATTGAATCTACTTTCCAACACCTTAAATTTTGCACCAACCCAATTTCTGAGTAAAAAGTTCTGACTAGATTAGTAACCTACATAGTGCAGTAATCAATTAGAAGATGGGAAAATATTAAAAATAGTTATTTTTCTCTTTTTACCTAAAAGAAAAGCATAAACTAATTTCTTGAATAATAAAAGCCTTAAAAAAAATTAGATTTTCATATTTACTAATGAAAATCATAACTTTGGTCATTGAGATGTCAAGAAACTAATTAAAGAATCTCAATAAAGCTTTTCCTAATTGTTTACCTTAAAGCTAGGGTTTCAAGACCTCAAATCAAATCATTCTTAAATATTCTCGAAGATTGTTTAATAATCTTGTATGTAAGTCTACAATAGTGTTGGACTAGTTCGTCCCTGATGCCCTACATCTACTTTCTCACTAGTAAAAGAATAATCTAGGATTCTACCCCTAGATTAGAGTATTGTTGAGATAACTTTATCTTTAGTTCTTGAGTTCATTACTTTAAAATATTTATTCGTAATTATAAAATTGGTATATTGTTATTGAGGTCCTTCATAGTTATATAAATCTTCAATTCATAATTTACATTTAAGAGAGAGTTAAAGGTAGAATTCAATAAAGCCTTTGAGTTCAAATGTGAATCCTTTGAGATAAAAAATTAATTCTAACTATTTTTGATGAATTAAATAAGAGAATGTAAAGAGTCATATGCATGAGTTCAATGTAGTTATGAAGACCATCGAGATATGACGTTCATACCCATAAATTCTGCATGGACTCGATAAATTGAGTATCTTTGACAGGAGTAGCATCTGTGAACTGTAAGTTTGAGACTTAGCAAATGCAACAGAATGATCTACCTTTATTCATAGGTTCCAATGCCTTTTTATAGGAAATACATGAAAGTTAAATAAAAACGAAAATACAGGACATGACTCAACTAACTCCACTACTGACAGAAAAATAGGAAATAGAAATTGACTTGTTCCAACCCAGAAGAATAGGTCTTTGTTGAAGTAAACTAAAACTGAAGAAAAACTAACTCAACACTCCCTCCCATGAACTGAACTCAATCAAGAGTTTCAATTCACAATTTTTATCCCAAATGCTTCTCTGATTCTTTTAAATGATGCCATCTTCAAAGGCTTTGTCATTATGTCTGCCAGCTGCTCCTCAGTGCTGCAATATACCAATTTAACAATACCTTCATTTGCCAATTCTCTGAGAAAATGATATCGAACCCTTATGTGCTTTGACTTTCCGTGCATGACAGCATTTTTTGACAACTTGATAGTGGATGTGTTGTCACAAAACAGAACCATCTCTTCATCTTGTTCATGCCCGATTTCTTTCAATATTCTTTTCATCCAGATGGCTTGACAGGCACATGTAGCTGCTGCTACATACTCTGCTTCAGTAGTTGACAGAGTGACGATTGGTTGCTTCCTTGAGGACCATGCCACAGCTCCTCCACTCATTAAGAAAACAAATCCTGAAGTGCTCCTACTGTCATCCACATCCCCCGCATAATCACTGTCGGTGTAGCCTAAGAGTTCACATTTTCCTTCACGTTGATACCATATTCTAAATTCCAGAGTTCCCTTCACATACCTCATGATTCTTTTTGCAGTACCAAAGTGCAACTCAGTAGGATTTGCCATAAAACGACTAATAAGACTTACCACGAACATCAAGTCAGGTCGTGTGGCTGTGAGATACATTAAGCTGCCCACCATTTGCTTATATAGTGTTGAGTCGACCTTCACACCAGCTTCATCCCGGCCAACCTTCTGTCCAGGGACTATCGGATTGCAAACAAAGTTGTAATTCTGCATCCCAAACCTCTCGATCAGCTCAGCAGCGTATTTTCTTTGACATATAAAGATGCCATCAGCCTTCTGTATCACTTCAATGCCAAGAAAATATCTCATCTTCCCCAAATCAGTCATGTCGAATTCATCCTTCATGGAGCGCTTAAACTCATTCAACAACTCCTCATCATTACTAGTGAACAATAAATCATCAACATAAATGCTCACAATTATGATTTTACCTCCCTTTTGCTTGATGAATAATGTTTGTTCACTAGAGCTGCTTACAAAACCTTCCTTGACGATATAAGCCTCAATGCGACTGAACCAAGCTCTGGGTGCTTGTTTTAGTCCGTAAAGGGCCTTATGTAGCTTATAAACCATGTCCTTCTTCCCTGCTACTTCATAACCTTGTGGCTGCTCTACAAATACATCTTCCTTCAGCTCACCATGTAAGAAAGAAGATTTGACATCTAGCTGATAGATTCCCCATCCTCTTTGTGCTGCTACAGTAATGATCATCCTTACTGTATCTATTCGAGCCACTGGTGCGAATACCTCTGTGTAATCTACTCCGTACTCTTGAGCATATCCTTTTACAACCAGCCGAGCTTTGAACTTGTCTATCTCTCCCTGTTCATTTAATTTGGTCTTGTAAATCCACTTAACCCCAATAGCCTTGGCTCCAACGGGAAGTGTAGTTAGTGACCACGTGTGGTTCCGTTCGATGGACTGTATTTCAGCATCCATCGCTTGTTTCCAACTCTGATGTCTGATGGCTTCTTGAAAACTGGTTGGATCTGATATGATCATGAAAGCTAGAGTTTCAGTCTCGACTCTAGCCATGTTTACTTCTTCCTCTATATCTGATAGCCCTTCTCCTGTGGTATAATCTGCAGACCATATTGGTGGTTTTCTCACCCTGCTAGTTGTTGTTATCGTTTCTCCAGTTGATGGATTATTTGGTGAAGGAACATCATCAGTGTATTCTTCTGTTTCTTCCGCTTCCTCAACACTTTCATAATTGTTTTCCCACTCGAGTTCAATGCTTTCTTCACCAGAATAACCAACAGCTTCCCAATTCCACTTCTTATCTTCCTCAAATATCACATCTCGGCTAATGTGAATTCTTTTCTCCACTGGATCGAACATCTTAAAAGCCTTGGATTCACTGCTGAAACCTAATAGGACACACTTCACGCTTTTATCATCAAGCTTGCTTCTTTTAACATCTGGGATATGAACATAACCAATACATCCAAAAACCCTGAAGTGTTCGACTGATGGTTTTCTTCCACTCCATGCTTCTTCTGGGGTCATGTCTCTTACAATGAGTGTAGGAGATCTATTAAGAACATGATTCACCCATTGCACAGCATCTGGCCAGAAAACTCTTGGTACATCCTTCTCTAACAAAGCTGCTCTCACCATGTTCATGATTGTACGGTTTTTGCGTTCAGCAACGCCATTCTGCTGGGGTGTGAAGGCTGTGGTCAGCTGTCGTTTGATTCCATGCTCTCTACAGAATTCCTTGAACTCATTTGAGTTGTATTCTCCTCCTCTATCTGTTCTTAGACATTTGATGAACAATCCAGTTTGCTTTTCCACAAATGCTTTGAATGTCTTGAACTGATGAAATGCTTTTGATTTTTCTAGCACAAAATATATCCATGTTTTTCTTGAGAAATCGTCAATGAAGCTTATCAAGTACCTTATTTGACTGTTTGATGGTGGATTGATCGGACCACAGAGATCAGAGTGAATAAGCTGCAATCTTTCAGTGGCTCTCCACTTGCTCTGCTTCGGAAATGGAACACGATGGTGTTTCCCTTTGACACATGCCTCACAGGTGGTTTTCACATCTCCAATTTCAGGTAATCCCACAACCATCTCTTTACTGCATAATGTGTGAAGTCCCTTGTAGCTGAGATGCCCATATCGATGGTGCCATAGCTCTGCCTCGTCTGAGATATCAACCTGCAAGCATTTCTCCTCTTTTGTTTTATCATTTGATTCACCTAGCAAGATAAACATTCTATTAGCACTCATAACAGATTCTGCTATCTTTCCTCTCAAGGGATGAAAGATGTTGCATGTGTTCCGATCTCCTCCTTTGAATAGCACATCTAGACCCCTTTCTTGAAGTTGTCCAACACTCAGCAGGTTGTTCTTCAATTCCGGAATATAATACACATCGTTGATCACATAGTTTATTCCTTTAAGCATTATTTTTACCACTCCTTTCCCACCAACCATCAGTTTGTGATTGTTCCCAAGCTTAACATTATGTGTGAAGCTAGTGTCTAAACTTGAGAACATACCTCTTTCTCCACACATATGGTTTGAACATCCAGAATCCACGAACCACACATCTTCTTCGAGCACCTTGAAGCTCCACATACGTCATGAGAAGAACTTCATCCTTTTCTTCGATCTCTGCAAAATTTGCTCCACTATTCCCATTTGGACATTCATATTGGAAATGTCCAAGATTATGGCAGTTGTAACACTCGATTGTTGCTTTGTTGAATGAGCGTCCTCTGCCCCTGCCTCGGCCTCTGTATGATCCTCTGCCTCTGCCTCGGAAATTTAGAGCCTGATCATCTTCTTCATGACTGATCTTCTTAAATTTTTTTTCATGTACAGACAGAGATCTTTGCAGTTCGTCAATCGTCATCCTTTCTGTGTCTTTTGACTCCTCGATAGACACAACTACATATGTGAATTTGTCAGTCAGAGTTCGAAGTATTTTCTCAACAATCTTTGAATCTGTCATGTCTTCTCCGTTGCTTCTCATCTTGTTGGAGACAGACATTACTCTTCCAAAGTAATCATCAATGCTCTCTTCATTCTTCATTTCAAGAACCTCAAAATCTCTTCTTAAGGTTTGGAGAAGAGATCGCTTCACCCTTTCGTTGCCTCCAAACTTTTTCTTCATCGAATCCCAAATGATCTTGGATGTTTTGCGATTCAAGATCTGTTCAAACACAACCCGATCAATTGCCTGGAACAGGTAGTGCTTCACTTGATGGTCCTTCATCTTGATCTCATCAAGACTCTTCTTCTCTGCTGCTGTCATTTCAAATCCTTCTGCTGGTTCGTCGTAACCCTCATCCACTAGACTCCACAGACCCTTGGCACGTAAGAGATTTTCCATCAGTTCACTCCAGTGGTCATAGTGACCATCAAATTGTGGAATCTTGGTGAGTGTTTTGTCGTCGCTCATTTTTCTTTCTCTTAGATCACTCTGTTTGCTCTGGCTCTGATACCAAATGTGAACTGTAAGTTTGAGACTTAGCAAATGCACCAGAATGATCTACCTTTATTCATAGGTTCCAATGCCTTTTTATAGGAAATACATGAAAGTTAAAGAAAAACGAAAATACAGGACATGACTCAACTAACTCCACTACTGACAGAAAAATAGGAAATAGAAATTGACTTGTTCCAACCCTGAAGAATAGGTCTTTGTTGAAGTAAACTAAAACTGAAGAAAAACTAACTCAACACTATCTTCAAGTTCTAAGTATTGAGAAATAAGTTTCTAACACCTTTGAAATTATATTTCTAATTATGGAAAGATAACAGGTTACCCATAAATTCCTTGAGTTTAATTGTTGATGCCCATAATTTCGCATGAACCCTATAAGTTCATTAGTCTTGAGATGAGAAGTTTCTTTGAGTACTTGAGTTGAGTAGTTAATGCTCATAATGACGCATGAAACCTTGAAGTTGAACATCATGAAATCATCCATAAACATGACATCATGAACCTTGAATCTATACATCAATTCAAGGAAAGTTAAGAGTCAAGTCTGGAAGATAAGAAGCAGGTCAAAACAATTTTTATAAAGTTCTCAAAAGTCTTTTACAAACGTTTTAACTTTGTTTTAAGACTTAAAGTTCATCTTGAGTAATTATTAAAGAGAAAAGAGTAACGTTGAAGTTCATTTCTCCAAATTATATGGGGACTAAGTATTCCAAAGATATTTAAAATGTTTTCACATCTAAATAAGATCGGAAACTGATACTTCCAAAGAGAATTCAGTCTAGTTTTTAGAAAAAAGTAATAGATTTCTAAATGAAGCAAGAAAGGAAACTCAGTTTTCCAAGATAGCCTTTGAGCAACGTTTTTTTGAACTTATCTCAATTCAAAGAAGAAATATGCTTCCAAAACATAAGAGTTAGTATATTATTTGGAGTAGTATTGAGTACCGAATTAGGGGCAAGTATGAGTTTAGAAAACTAACATCTCCATAAAACCATGTAGACACCATGGGTAGAAAATGATCATACTATTTAGATAAATCCTATTCAAAATAGACTAGTCAATCCACTAAGTTAAGATAGGTTTTATACTGATGACAAAGAATGTGATGGTCCTTGGAAGCATGAGGTAAAGTGTTGTATCATCACTATAACTCTTAAGTGATGTTTGTCGGTTAGAGAAAGTCCGGTAGAAACTATATTACTTTATTTTATGAGGAAAGTTCAGTTTGTTATTGCTTTTCCTTTAAATAACTAATTTGTTTTTAATGTTTTTGAAGGTTTTATATTTATATATATATATATATATATATATATATATATTGCATGCGTATGCTTGCTTTATATTGAGTTGAGTATCCAGAGTTTAGTGCCTTGAGTCGAACACTATATTTTTTAGTTGAGTATCCAATCTTTGAGTTGAACATCTAACATCTGAGTTGAGTATCTTATCCTTGAGTACTTGTTTTTTGAGTAAGTTTGAGAAATTTTGAGTATCCTTGATTATTCCTTGAGTTTACTAAGTTTGGAAAGAGGTAAGTATTTTCCATATCTTTTTATGAAATTCAAGCATATATTATGTTTTAGAATTCCCCTTACGTGCTCTTACATTCCACATATTCAGCCGTTTGGCCAACATGTTTTGATGAAGCAAAATTAGGTATTCAGGATCATCAACAGAAGCTTTGTTGATAGATCAGAGAGTTCGAGAAAGCTAGGTGAGCCTCCTTGCATTCACATAATTTCATTTACTTTTCAGTTTAGTCAGGATTTCGTATGTCTTTTTCCGACTTCCATCTTTCTCATGTAGAGGATTTAGACGTAGTCAGTACCATTGAATTTATTATTTGTTTTTTAAGACTTAAGTTTCCCATTTATTAGCGAGCTAAATATATTTTATTATTCAGATTATTCTTTGAGTTAAAGTTTTATAAAGATGAGATTATTAAATTTTTGTTTTATTTTTAAGCTTTTGCGTGCTGAAGTTAGTCTTTGCTTGTAGTCATCTAGGATGAGGGTTCGCTTAGGGATCATTAATCGTTATTTAGTGACGACCATGTCCAGGGTGTAGACTCGGGTTGTGTCAGAAGAAATAAAATACATGCAATACATAGAAACTATATTTATATAGAAAGAAACTCAATTCTTTAAAAAAATTCAATAACAAACTCAACTTTTCTCATGTAATAAAGTTATATAGTTTCTATGAGAGTTTATCCACTCGATAATGACCACTATGAGCTAAAAAGGTAATACAACATCTTGTCCACACTGTCAGAACTTTTCTATACTTTTCTGTCATACAGGAAACCTTAACTAAGTTTATCCACTAGTCTATGCAAAAAAGAACTCAGGAATCATCTAAAAACAATGATCCTTTAATATACATGATGGTTGCACGATTTATGGAGACTTGATCTATTATGAACTAGCCTCCCAATATCTATGCTCAATACTACTCCCAAAATGTACGTAGCTCATAGGTTTTAATATAAAACTTCTTTTTTGGTTTGAGACAATATTTCAAAAATAGCTTGAAATCTCTCTTCGAATCGATGTTTCCTTTCTTTCTCAAATGTGAAAAGATTTCTATCTTTTGGGAATACGTAGTTCGTGTATAACTTTGACGAAATGAACTTCAATCTTAACTCTTTCGTCAACTCGTAACTTGAGTCTTAAGGCAAGGTTTAAACGTTTGCAAAAGTCTTTTGAAAACATTATGAACTTCTCTTGACTTACTTATTAAGTTCTAGGCTTGACTCTTAACCTTCATTGAATTGAATTATGGATTCAATGTGCATAATCTCATTTTATGGATGATTTCATAATTGTAACATGTACCTTAGAATAATGGAATCAACCTGAAAACATAGGCATGATACTAAGGAACTATTACGAAAAGATGGAGGAAGAATAGTAAGAATTTTCGTCCCTGGTGATCTGAGAGGTGCGGGATGCAAACCTCTGAAATTAATAGATCGGGTTGATGTTCTCTTGCTGGCGCGGCACCCTAGAGCAAAACATTCAGAGACCCATTTTTGGGGCTCTAAGAGAGGTGACTCCCCTGTACCCTCCCTAGGTCCTCCGTGACTTTGCTTCTTCGTTTTCAACTAGAAACCCTCTAATTTCACTTGGTTCCTTCCCCCAAAATCTTAGAATGGTATATAACCTCAATATATACTAAATTCAACTCAAAATTTCACCGAAAAACATGAATTGAATATCTAGAAAGCTTCAACAACACAACCCACAAAAATTCAAAAGAATTTCATCAAGAAGTCGAAGTATTTACTTTAAAATCTTATACTTCACTCAATTGAATAATGATTGGTGCATGGGTGAACTATCTCAATTATATGTGATCTGACATACCTCATAGGATTGAATCTTTGGAGAAATACACTACCAAACTAGAACGTTCAATGATATTTTTTTCTTCTTGTTTCTCCTATTTTAACTTTTCTCCAAGCCCTAGCATGAATATAATTTTTTCTAAACTTACTAAACTCTTATTTGACCCCAATTAAATTCTTAAAAACGAATTTAAGCCATTGGTAAGGAAAAGACTAAAATACCCTATTGATATTCAGATTAGACTTTAATTATTTGAATAACCCAACTTCAAATGGGCATATTTCACTCATAAAAACTCAAAATCGCACAAACTTAGTGGGGTTGGAATGATTATTCAAATATATTTACTACGATATTTTGAAACACATGTAAATCATTTAGAACTAGGAGTTATTGTCATTTGAAGTTAATCAAAAACTCAACCTAACACACTCAACAAATTCTCATGATTTTTATATACTATCAAAAAATGGTTATTTCAATTTCTTAACTTCTTCCTAATTATTTCAATTTGCGAGATCATAGAGTATCTCCCCCTTGGGAACGTTCTTCCTCAAATTTGATTACTCTTATTAGGCTAAGGGGTGTAACATAAATTATTTTGTTCAAACACCCAACAAGAAAATTTAACACATCAAGTATATAAATTATAGAGTACTAAAAAGGGAATTAGTACCTTGATCTACAAATTCTCCAGTTTCAAAAAGATACATATATATCTTCTTCATATCTTCCTATGCTTCCCAAGTGGTTTCCTCAACAAATTGGTTTCTCCAAAGAACTTTGAGTGATTTTACTTTCTTATTCCTCTACTTGCAAACATCGCAATCTCGAATCTGGACAAGAATCTCCTCATAAGATAAGTTATCATTAATCCCAATATATTCAGTTTTTATGATTAATGAAGGATCACCCATGAACTTCTTCAATATGGAATGTGAAATACCGCATGAACTGCGGCTAACTCTTGTGGTAGGTCCAACTCATAAGATACATTACCTAATTTTCTAAGGGTCGATATATCAAGGACTAAGCTTCTCCTTCTTACAAAATCTCATAAAACCTTTCATAGGTGATGTCACGACCCAAAAGTACCCCTTAGAAGTTAGGGACAACCCTCGGTTCGTGGCAAGGCTTACTTGACCCTTTGGGGTCTTATACAAGCCCTTTAACTATCGTTCATTACATAAGACATGAAAAGTAGTGTGGAATTAAAACTTTTCAAGACAATTAACATAAAAAGGAATTCTTTATAAATACTTATAAAATCTCAACGTCACAAGCCAACGTAAGACAAGACATAAAAACTTAGGGACACGACCCTTTAAATTTGAAAGAGATACATAATAAGTCTTAACATAAAGAAACCAAGAAGATAGAAATTATGCCCTCGAATATGTGAGGACACACTTTGTCTTAAGAGGAACATTCCCAAGCTTTGCCTTCTAGACTTCAACCTTCCTTCCAACCTATACTTTGATAGTATAGAACAGTATGGGGTTAGTACAAATAATGTAACAAGATGGCATATGCAAAAGCATGCAAAAAGGGACATTTTAGTAAAATAACATTTCATGCGAAATACTTAGAACATCCATAAATTTAGAAGTAAAAAAACATATGAAACATCATTTAACATGCCACGACTGGAATCTAAACCCCAGAAAAGACCGGCGTCGTTTACCTCTCATATGTCGCAGACAAGCCTACATACGTTATCCTTACTTCATCTAGGTTAATTATAGTGAAAAAAATTGAACTTTTTGTCCCCTTATTTCATTCTAAAATTTTAAACCTAACATCGTAGGCGTTCACAAATCAACCGTCTAATATAGAGATAATTATATGAAAGAAACAGTTCGTAATTGCATAAAATGTATTTTTCCCAAAACGGCGCCAATACAAAGTCTAAAATGAAAGAGGAAAGAAACGCTAGTGGAACATTCTCCACTAGCTAATGCCTACATATAAGCTAGATAATAATGGTAGACATCCTCGAAAGCATGAGGGCCTAATGAGGACCATAAGCCTGGAAAGGTCCATGTTGTCATGCAGCATAGCTGCCCTATACTCCTCCTCGAGATCCTCAGCAATTCCTGTAAAGAATCTACTAATTTCTTCTCTACTTTTAGACACAAGCGAAGTGGCATACCTGTATAATTTCACAAACATCAGGGAATCCCCCCTCACTGTCATCGATCCCTGTTTAGGGTTGATAAACTCCTCAACCTTGGCCTCTATCATCTCCCTAGGTAAAAATCTTTCTACGAAGGTTGTCTTAAACCACTCCCAAGTTATCGGGACTCCACCCAAAGCTCAGCTATCCTGCCACATCTTGCACGAAGTCTGTCCAACATCCTTGAGTTGATAGGAAGCCAACTTTGTTTTCTCAGCATCTGTGGCCCCCATAGACACTAAAATATTATGCACCTCATCCAAAAACTCCTGGGGATACTCTGAAGTCTTAGACCCTGTGAAAATAGGAGGATTTATCCTCGTGAAGTCTCTCACCTTGTTAGCCATGCTACCTACTGGTGGGTTCTCCCTCTCAACATTCTGTCGGTTGACCTAGGCAGTCATGGACTGGACTTGCATAGTAATGGCCTGTTCCATCTGGGCAAAAGATCCCCGCACCTCCGCATCAGTCAACCTAGCGGGGTTAACCGGCATAGCCACTCCTTCAGCTGGAGCCTGGGGTGGAATTTGATCGTTTCCAGCAGCTGCTCCTCTTCTCCTCTGACCAACGTTCCTCCTAGTATTCATTCTCTTAAAACAATAAGGATTGATGTAGACACGCTCATAATACCAAGAAATTGAACATCAGGAAAGGCACGATAAGATCAGGAGAAAGGAAATTTTCCTACGCATCATGCAGTCTCTAATCAAGGATAGTGGTGCACTTCACTACCATGACTTAGAAACTACTCAATGTGGTAGATGTGAAATTATTATTCACGATGTTTAACCTAGTGCTCTGATACCAACTTTGTGATGACTGGAATCTTGACCCCAGAAGACCGGCGTCGTTGACCTCTCAGAGGTTGCAAACAAGCCTACATACGTTTTTCTTACTTCATCTAGGTTAATTTTAGCGGAAAAGTTGAACTTTTTGTCTGCTTATTTCATTCTAAACATTTTAAACCTAACATTATAGGCGTTCACAAATCAACCATCTAATATAGAGATAATCAAATAAAAGAAACAGCTCGTGATTGCACTAAACATATTATTTCCAAAACGATGCCAATACAAAGTCTGAAATGAAAGTGGAAAGAAACGCTAGTGGAACATGCTCCAAAAGCTAAAGCCTACATCTAAGCTAGATATGAACGGTAGACATCCTCAAAAGCATGAGGGCCTATTAAGTCCGGATGAAAAACTCCACGTCCGAATAGCTGCAACGTCAAACTGTGAGGTCTAGCGTCCACCTGTGCCTACACCTAAAAATATAGAGTTGTATGGGATTAGTACAAACTTGTACTAAGTATGAGTATATGAAAGCACACACCAAATACATGCATGAGTAAGAATAGCTCTTTCCTAAGAACATGATTATGGAAAGCCAAGTCAGTGGACTTGCCAAATTAAGATTAGGAAAGTTAGTGAACTTTCCAAATTTGGATTAGAAAGTCAGTGAGCTTTAAAAATATGGATTAGGAAAGTCAGTGAGCTTTCCAAATTCGGATTAGGAAAGTCATTCCATGAGGATAACATGCATCATCATACTTATCATATTGCACTCAACAAATAACATCTTACACTTAGCGCATATAATATTGCATATAGAACATAACATCTTTCATATCATTCCTTCATATGACATGAGACCTTGGAATCATGGACTTAATATTAAGACTTTCGAGATATAAGGGCTCAACATATGGGACCTCAACTAGGCAGTCTGCTTTAGCAAACACAGAGTCTGCTTCATTCATTCATACGTACTCCATTCCATTTCATTCATGGGCCAATGTAAACACCAGTTATACCTAGGATGTAGTTTAAGACTTTCATCGTTTTCATTGTGCAATGACAAGGAATGACCTAATATCATTACTTTAGTCTAACTCACCTCTTGATTATCCTATCCTAACACCTTTCGTATCATTCGTTTCATTATATGCATCATTTGAGGCTGGCCTTATATATTCATTGGGAACTTTAACTTTAACCGACATAGATCACGTGAGCATCATGAAATCCATTGTCATGAAACCCCACACCGAAATGAGGTGGAATCACCGGCCAAAGTGACCCAAAACATGCTAGCGTACATGGGAATTGAACCCCTTCAGATCCCTATATTGGCAGTATAGGTTTGAAGGCTAGGAGATATAACGAGACCCATACCCAGCATGCCGGACAGTCTCATCTCGTGAGAGTTACATGAACCTTCGCCCTTCCTGAAAGAAGGCATCACCGCTCATAGCTAGTCCATCGTGCTCATTATAAAGTTCCATTACATTAAACTCATACGTCATGGAAGCTGGTTTCTAGTATGAGGACATCATAGCTCAATAAATGATTTCTCATCTCATCATTAGTATTAAGTGTGTTAATCTCAATATTATCATTAGAGTGTTCATAGAGACTGGTCCTTTCATTAACTTTATACTCTCATAGGTGAGTACGTTTTAGTAACATCTACTTAGGCTCATTTGAGATCGCTCTCATCTTTTACAATTGCCTCATATCATGTTGTCACCACATTCATTAACATTAGCACATTTCCTCTTCATAATTAATCACCCCTTTTTTACGTGAATGTTCATTTCATCATATGCCAATGCACTTGGTCATTTAGTGTGTTTCACACTCTTACTTAAACCTTCCATGGTTTCATCATTTTGTTGTTCATTTCATCATATGCCAATGCACTTGGTCATTTAGTGTGTTTCACACTCTTACTTAAACCTTCCATGGTTTCATCATTTTGTTGTTCATTTCATCATTTCATTGTTCATTTCGTCATATGCCAATGCACTTGGCCATTTAGTGTATCTTATACTCGTACTAATTCCATCTAGGGTTTCATCATTTCATTACATACATTTTACGTTCACTTATTTTTAATCGTATGCTAGACTTATGGGTCTATACATACAAGCCATGAGGCTTCATTCATAGTTTGTTAAGTGACTCATATTTTCCTTAGATTATGTAGTACAAGACTTGTGTAGCTTGTATGTATGCCAAGATCTCGATTTTGATCTAAGTATGTAGCATTATTCTTGAACATTTAATTTACATATAATTTATGTAACAATACGAAAATTTGGGCAAGGGAACCCAAGTTAGAATCCCTTGGAAAATACTTGAATTTTTTTCATTTAAATATTTTGGTTTGATCCATACGGCTTGGGGATCCAAGATCGAGCCCCAACGCCTTCATTTTATTTTTCTCCCTTAATTTCTGTCTTCATTTTATGCTCAATGCAACTAAAAGGATGTTGGATCGAACCCCCATAACCTCATTTGTTTTTTTTCTTTACTATAACTTTCTCTCTTTTGGCCGAGGGGTGTTGGGTTATAACCTCCACAACGCATCTTTAATTTGTTTTAATTTTTCTCCTTGAATCTGCCTAGGAGGTCGTGGGTTCGATTCCCACGCCTCAAAATTCTTTTCTTTTCATTTTTCCTCTCTCCTTGAACTTGCTACAACTTACTGAGGGGCGTGGGATCGTTTCCCCATGATCCCATACTTTTTAATGAATTTATTTCATATTCTCCTATGCTCCTATTACGCAACTGTCCAAGGGGTTGTGGGATAAATCCCCCACAGCCCCATTTTTTTTAAATTGAATTGTTGCACACGTTGAGGGGTGTGGGATCGATTCCCCACGACCCCTTTTTCTTTTTATTAGTTTCTGCATTCGCTAAGGGGCGTGGAATCGATTCCCCACGACCCCATATATATATATTTTTTATTAACAGGGGTCTCTCATGTTGTGGGATCGAAACCCCACAATAGTATTTTATTTTATTTCTTTTTGCCCTGGCGAATTTCACTAACCAATGCCCCAGTTCGAACCCCGCCTGACACCTTCTTTTTGTTTGTTTATTTATTAGGGTAAACCTTACTAAGGTCCTGGGTTCGATCCCTGCAGACCTTACTTATTTTTTTAAATATTTTTGACGTCCAAAATTTCTAGATTCGTTCTAAAGCCTATTTCCACGTTCTGGAAATTTATTCCATGATTTTTCTACACCTTCTTCATCAAATTAAACATTAGTACTTAAAGAAATTTCATGGTTTATTTATAACATTTTAGGTGCATTTTCATCGATTCGTTTAGCCAAGAATTTCTCACTCAATCTAGCCACATAACATTTCATATGAACATCACGACTTACCTAACTTTATACACGTAAAAATACAACAATAATACATTTAACTTTTTTTTGGAGCATTAAACAGAGAACCCTAGCCACTGTCACATATTTTCACACACACACTTGCACATATATTTGAACATATGGGTTGTCTTTGATACGACTTCAAGTACAAAAACATAATCATATTCATCACGAAAACATAACATACATCTAAATCTACCATAAATCATACCCAACCTACGATTCATTGGGAGCTAGTGACAGGGGCATGCAAGAGGGGAAACAATCCTAGTTTTTGAATGAATAATATGAACCTTAAGGGGTCTCTTTGGAAAGGGACCAAGAGAGAAGAAAACCCATACCTTTTTGACATTAAACTCTTGAATTTATGCCCAAAAACTTCACCCAAGAACACATCTAAACCTCCTCAATATCAACTCCACTTTAATGACAACCTCCCTTAGCCTAGTGTGCGATATATGTTTGTTTTCTTATGATTTCGTGTGAGTTCTTCAAGTGTGAAGAACTTGGTTTATTTGTATCTTATTTTGGCAGAGAAATTTCGTGTGAAATAATAAGGGAGATTGAGCGTGAGAGTTGAGATAAAGGTGTGAGAGTGTAGGAGTTATATTAGGCTTAGGAGTCTAGTTAGGACTTAGTCAAATATGGTTTACTGAATTATTGAAAATCTGATTTTTTTTATTTTATTACAAATCAACTAATGAATAATAATTATTAATTAATTAGATTAATTCAATAGCTTAAATAAAAATCACATTCTATCATTACTTCCACCTAGGTTTGAACCTGGGTGAAGCAAGACTTCACTTCAAGTGCTCAATTTCGACTCTCTCTCCTCAAATTCCCCCCCCCCCCACCTTATTAATTAAATAATTAATTATATATTTAGGGTAATTACGATACTACCCTTATCCTTGAAAAAGACCATTTTACCCCTAGACGCTCCAAACCTAAAATTTCCTCTTTTTAAGTCTAGCAAAGACTCCTTCGAGTAAATTTACGTATTCGAGAGCCCTACATGGTTGGACCCAACCTTTCCTAGATCAACTAACTCCCCAAGTGAGTTGGCTTGGATGTAGCAAGGGTTCCGAAGTCTTGTTATACACGCATCAATCTATGTGAACCCTGGTCTTATCATAGGCATTCTTGACACATTAAGTATCACTAAGTATATCCATCTTTAGGGTTGTTACATAACACTTAAAGAAGGAATTCCATAATTTTAACCAAAAGCCACCCTTTACAGTAACTTCCAAATTATTACAGTAAGCTCATCTTGACATTAGAGTGAACAATTTATAACATTAAAGTGAATTCAACTTGAGCATTTACAGTTAACTATCCTATTCTATAGGAGTGAACTTCAAAGGTTAAGCAAAGAGAAAGTGAACTCATTTCCGTAGGAGTTTCCCTACCTCAGGATTTTCCTAAGACTCACTAAGGTAAGACATGAAGGAAGTATGTATGTAGCTCCTTCAATGCACACCAAAGCGATCTTCAATGCTACCCCTTTCGGCTTACTCACCTCGGGAGAACAAACCCCCCACTCAATGACAAGACATTAGAATAAAACACAAGAAACCACCAAAGTCTTCCCTTTCGGAATGCCTACTTAGTGCAATGAGTAGATAGCGTTCCATACCACCACCTACCCTAAGTACCACATTCTTTTAGAAGGTTTGGCACCAAGACTTCACTTTCGAAAGGACCTACTAAGTGAAATTGATATATAGCGTCCCATACCACCACCTACCCTAAGTAGCACGTTCTTTTATAAGATTTAGTTCAATCAATTCACATACGACTCACCAAGACTCCCCTTTCGGAAGTTCCTACTTAGTGTAATGGATAAATGGCATCACATAAAACTACGTACCCTAAATAGCATGTTCTTTTAGGAGGCTTAGTACTTTCATTACTATTGTGGGAATTAGATTAACCGACATAGACCATGAGAGCTAGACATGTGATCCCGACATGAACCCCTACCGGATGAGGGATCCTCACTAGCCTAGAATGAGGTCATTCTCTTAGCTTTACATGGCTTTCCCAATAGCTACACCTATGCGGGCGTATAGTTTAGGGATAAGGAGACTGCTACTAAGTAACTCGTTCTCTACTAACGAGGAGTACTCATCTAAAGAGGTACATTGGAATACAACATCTTAACTCACGAAGTGTAATCCACCTCTCCTTTATATCCTCTCCGTTCTAGCCATAACTCCCCATGGATTCTCAACATTATAAGCTATATCTTAAGGATAACTAGTGAACACCACATCTCAACAAACGAAGAGCATTCATCCTCGAACCTATCTTACAAATCTCATTAGGAATAGTGAGGTTGCTACTAAAAAGTTTATCTCAACTCACAAAGAGTCTTCACCCCAAAACTCCCCTCGTTAACTTAACATAGCTTCATTCATTCATTCAAGTGTGAGTGTGTGTACATGTGAGTACACATTGCAAATAAGCATCGTTTCATTTACATTTCATTTTATACATGCTTGGACATTTTTCATCAGATCACAAACTTTACATACTTCACATAATCATATAAGTCCTTTAGACATAATTCTTAACATACTTCTCATAATCATAGAAGTCCTTTAGACATTATTCTTAGCATACTTCTCATAACATGCTTCATAAAACAATTAACAATAATAACTTCATTTAACCATACTTCACATAATCATATAAGTCGTTTAGACATAATTATTAACATACTTCTCATAATCATATAAGTCCTTTAAAGATTATTCTTATCATACTTCTCATACCAAGCTTCATGAAGCAATTAACAAGAATAACTTCATTTAAGCATTCTCTGTAACCTACTTCACATAATAGTTTCATAAGGAACATTTAACTAGAATAACATTATTATCATCATATTTCACATAATAAAACTTCATGGCCTCATTCACACTAAACAAGTAACTTCACATTCATACAATTCACGTAAACACCACCACCAAGAAGGTGGACCACGCCACTCAAGAGCATTACAAAATTTAAGCTAAACAACATAAACAATTTACCCTTTAATTCAAGCTTTCATCACCTACACCATTTTACTAAATATTTCATCATAATAAAGATCTTTGTGCTGTAGCTCAACCACAATATCAAAATATAAGAAACCAAAGCTCAAAGAGTACAAATTCATGCTCATTTAACCCATTTCTGAAGTCAAAATTTGATGCAATGATTTAACGTTATTTCATTGAAGTTTTAACCTTAAATTCGTCAAATAACATTATTAACATCATTATTATGTCATTAGAAACGTTTTCATGCAAGACCCATATTTAGAGTTGAAGATAGAAGAAACTAGGGTTTTCGAAAATTCATTAGAAGGGACTCCTTGAATGAAAGAGAGTTCAAGGATGGATACCATACCTCATATTGAATAAATACCAATGATTTTTTATGGAGACACGACCACCAATAGACCTCCTAGCACTTCTTGACTTCTAGCTTCCATGGTGACTTGAGAGAGTCTTCTAAGGTAGAGGCGTTTTGGGTTTTAGGAAGAGGAGTCTTAAATAAGGTCTTAGGGTTTGAAAAACTTAAATATATCTAATAAACCCTAAAATAAACTTCATAGGGTAGTAAAATACGTAGGTTTAATTTACCAAACACCCCAAGCCAAGGTAGCCCCTTTACAGGTTTTGCACACCTCACAGACGAGACCTAACCAACGGACCGTCTTTCCATCAACGGACCGTTGGTGAGGTCTCGTCGGTTGATACTTAGATACATTTGTAGACTTTAAAACCTAACTTGCAGTTACAATCAACGTACCAATACGATGGGCCGTTAATTGACCTACTGGCCATCGTTTGGTCTCGTCGGTGGACACTGCCTAAAAAGTTTTGGGTATAAGCCTTGGGCCCTTCTCTAGGGACCCTTGTGGGTCCTAGGTGGGGTCGTGTCCTAAATTTAAAACCCTAAACAAAGTCATATAATTTTTATAAACATCCCACCTCAATTTTGATTTAGAAGAACACATAAAACTCACTCAAACACATTAAGATACACAAGCGCTATCTAAGGCACACCTTCCGAACGTCATGGAAGTTCTTCAATGTTTGACCTCCAAACTTAACCAAACTTCACACACTGTCTAATAACACTAATATAACTAAATTTAAATTCAAATAAACTCAAGAAAAACTCATGAGGATCTAGTTCACCTTAGTTCGTTTTAGGGCGTTACATTCTCTCCCACTTAGAACAACATTCGTCCTCGAATAACACTAAAACCTTAAGAGATACAAGGACTCATTTAGCATCACATAAAAAATTACAATAATGATAATAAAACTTAAAATCCAATCATCAACTAGTAAAAATCAATTTTTAACACTTTCAAACGCCAGCAACATAAGCACTTTAGCAAAACTTTCATATTCAAAAATTTTCTCTTAACCTTTACTTATGGAGGAACTACCTTCTCAAACATTAAACATTTTCATATGCAAAACTTTTTCACACATTGAAAATTCAATTAAAGGCAAGAAAAAATTTCCCAATATTCAAAAATCTTACATTGAACATCACTGTAACACACTCTTAAGCATGCTTAAAATTTCCAATTTTCATTCTTTGAGCAATTCATCAAGAAGGAATGATCATATGAAGTACAATACCACATAAACTCATCTCATAAAATATTGAAACCATAATTCATGAAAAATGCAATTCTCTCAAAAATTTGGACTCCTTGATAGTGACCTCAAAACTTCATTGTGTCACATGCTTAAAATTTCAATAATGCACCTTTCAAGCAACTTTAACAAGATGTCATGACAATATGAGGGACAAGACCACACTCAATTACTCAAAATAGACTTGGTAAGTTTCATTAAGTTAAATGTGAGAGTGGCATCTCATACAACCACTCCCACTTAGTAACTGATACGCTCAAACTTACTTCTCAAATAAGAAGTAAAGCGGTCGTATCAAGTAAAGAACCCAACTAATGAGGTTAGGATCGTTCCCACGAGGAAAATAGTTTAGACTTAACTTTAATCTATTATTACTATTATTTAGTAAATAATTTCCTTGGAAAATAAAGACAATAAAAGGGGTTTTTTTACTTCTAAATGAATGAAAATAACTAGCTAAATTAAAGGAGAAAACAAACAGCTTCAAATATTGATGTTTAATCAATTAATAAAAGTAACTAGGGTTTACGTGTTACCCACAGGTTCCTAACTTGATAATTCTAACTAAAACAATTCTTTCCTAGTATCTTGCTTGCAAAGTGATAAGTTATATGTTTCTAAATCCTTGGTCCGGCATCTAGAAAATTTCACTCCACGCCATGATTCGGCTACGTGTGTTTCTATACTAACCCTTACCTTTACCTCATATTAAGCATCGTATTCGATATTTGACTAAGTTATTACCTCGTACCAATCATTACTAGCCTATTAGATAGTATACACTAAATCTATGTTGATAATTCTTTTCCTATTATCTACCTCCTTGGTCCAGCAAGTAGTATTAATGCGAGTTCTAACGTTGGCCATCCGTTGAAAATACTTCTAAGCAAAAGAATTATCAATACATGCAAGACACTATTCTAGAATTTTTATTTTAGTTAGGTTTTACCTCATTATTCGACTATGGTCCCCACAACCCTAGTTATGGAGTTTAGGTACCCATAGTAATAATCACAATATTCAAATATGTAATATAAGAATTCATGCACTTACTTCATTGAGAAAGAATAAAATCCAGAAGTTCACCTGATTAATCAAAAAATTCACCAACAATCAATTACTGAAATTAATTGAAGACTAAAGATTCTCCAAAAGTGTAATAATAGTCACCAATTCTAATCCAAAAAAGAAGCTCAAATAACCAAGAGTCTAACCCCAAAAACGAGGTTTTTTGAACTACTTAAAAAAAATAAAAACCTAATTATATAAGGACTCTATTTGCTGGAAATCTGTCAAAACGCGGCTTGGTCGACGGACCTCGTGACGGGTCATCGTGGTCACGATGTGCCGTCATGGACTCCGTCATCCCATACTTATGCAAATTCATCTGCTGCTCTCTTCATTACCCTCGACGGTAGGTATGAAGGATCGTCGCAGGCACAACGGTCCGTCGAGGGTCTTCATTCCATAACACTTGAACTCTTGGAATTTGGATATTGAGACTACTTCTTTGATCTTCATGACGAACCAGTAGGACGGACCATCATGGCTCGACGGTCCGTCACGCACTCTGTAGCCCCTCACTTGGTCAGACTTCCCCGTCTTCCTTCAGCAGTTTCACTACGATTCCACCTACGGACCGTCACAGGCAGGCACGACGGACCGTCACAAGCTCTGTAGGTGGTACGTTTCTGCATTTGTTGCTCAAGAACCTTCGCATTAATCTTTTAGACAGATTTCCTGCAAATAAAGAGAAAATTACATAAAATTAATACAAAAAGGCTTTTGGATACACTAAACTTAAGGAAAAAGCATTAAAAATACAGTGAAACCACGGTACATCAACAACCTCAACTTTAATTCGTTGTTTGTCCTCAAGCGACGCATTATGACTCAATACAAAATCTTCGTACAATAGTATCCATGTTTTATCTTTCGCAATCATTTGGCTATCAATCCCGATAAGTCTCATCATATTTACGCATGCTATCACTATTAGGCTTGAATTATGTGGAATCAGACCATGACACAGACTCACCATGCACTAACACCTATCCTCTTCAATTTCTCACTGAGGTGCTAATATTTCCTGTAATGCAACTAGTGTCATCAATTCAAAACAATATCCTCATTTTTCACATAATGATTTTAGTTTGAGTATAAGGATTACTTTTCAACAATCACTCTCAGAAAAGATTCACAACTCATTCATACATATTGCCATAAGCTTTCCCTTATTTACACTGCTTTAAGTTTGCTCTACAACTTTTAGGATCAAGATAGGACTTTCTTAGCTTGTATCATAGGCTGAGGGTCAGGTAGGGTATATTTAGGTATACTTTAGTGACTTTTTGCCCTTCTTTACATATCGGCTAAACATACCACTTTTTATCATTTTATTTCGCCCAGTTTCTCATATTCTTTCACCTTGCTATTTTCCCTTCTTTCTTCATTTGTGTAAGTAACTCTCTTCTTTTCTTGCTTGTATTTCTTGTATTTTTTTTTCTCTTTTTTTATTTTTTTATTTCACTTTTCTTCCAACTAATTCTTGAGTCACTTTACTTTAGTTCTTTCTCTCTCTTTGTTCTTTCAACCCCATTTTCCAGAGCATTCCTCATAATAGCCAACCTCAACTCATGGCTTTACCATGAGTCAGAGTACACAATACCCAAAGTTGGGTCAGGGCCATAAAAATGGTTGTTTACTGCATTAGCCACCCTCAACTTATGCTTTTGGCATAGGCTAAGTTGCACATGTCCAAGGAGGGACCAGGGCCAACACATTATTCTCAGAAAAGATCAGTTGGGGTGAAAAAGAAAGGTCTAGTTTAAGCTCAAATAATTTGGATCAAAGAAGGATTAATTTCATTTGGTTTTCTTTTATTTAGGCTAAAAATGGGCTACATTGAACAAGGGCCTATGATCCTTTTCTAATTGTCTATTACAGCTTACTTTTATAAGGACTAACCAGGCAAGTTCTAGCTCCGTACTAATAGTGGACTATTCAAATCTTCCTGACACTCACTTGACATCTCATTACTCTACTAGATTATCAAACACCTAGTTCGACTTTTAGACTTAGGGTTATGCAGTGGTGTATCTCTATGTCATGCTTAGAGCCACACATTTATCAATTACTATGCCTAGTCATGCATCATTTTCATTCATCAACATATCAGTTTAGCCATCATGCTTCATAATTAAACTATGTACACAAGAAATAGACATGCCGGTTCAACTGTAAAAATAATCAGTCTCGTGGGGTAAAAGAACACAAGCAAGAAAACCCCAAAAGAGGATAGTGAATTGGGCTACTCAGGCTTCACCATAGCACTCACTTTCCATTTACCCCATCCCCAATAAAAAGACATGCAATTGTCCCCAATGCATAAAAAAATTAATATACAAGAGTGGTAGGTGAAGCAAACCTGGGGCGCAAAGCGCCGACGATCAACAAGATGGTGGGTCCGGTTCCTCGAAACCCACTATCTCTGTAATCTCGACACCCTCAGTAGTGTCCTCAGCAGCAACAGCACTATCAGCAGTGCCTCCTCCTATCTCCACAGTTCTGGAGCTAGATGCTACAACAGGTGACTCTACGGCCCTCATCCGACGCGCCTCCTCATCAGCAAGCGAGGCTCTCGTCGCAGCCTCCATCTCACGGTGATCCTTCTTCTGTGCCCCAGACTCATCCTCATCTCAATCCCTACGCCTCTTGACATGCTCTCGAGAGGGAGGTGGTGGAATCTCCGAAGTGGCGAATAAGGCCGCCATCACTGTGTCCTCAGCAGGCTCTTCAGAAGGGGCCTCAGACTCAGGCACCCTAGCCGCTAGGATCATATCGATGTCCGCTCGCAGACTCTTGACCGCAGCCTGAAGGGTCGACACATCCACGTGAGGGACTGGCCGGTCTAGCACCCGCAACTCAAAAGCATCCACGCTCTATGTGCTGGACCATTCTCCGCTCCAAGCGCTCTTCTGCATCAGCAATAGACCTCTGCATACAAGGCTGGATGTGATGCATAAGTGTAGCCATTTGTGCCTCTAGTTTCTGGACCCTAGCAAGTGGGACTAGAGAGGGCAAAGGGGATGACCGAGAGGAGCTCGGGACAGTGCTACTACCCGGGATAGACTCGACAGGGGTAGTGTAAGTGGAAGCAGCCTGCGTAGCCGTGCGAGCCTGTACTACCGTATCAGCCAAATTATCACAAAGTGGAGGTAACTCTGGACGGGGCCCTCTACGTGGATCCAACTCATTGGCCTCATCCCTGATGAGAGCGATATCAACAGTGCCCAGCGGGGTCTTGTGCTGATCAATGTGCCATATGGGCACACCTACGGACGTGCATAACGAAAATATCATGCACGGGAAAGGGTAAGTAGTTGTAACCTTAAAAGCCCTCTTGTGCATGACCGCCTGCAAAAGCCAACCAAAGTCCACCTCAAACCCGGCTATCATCGCCGCCATCAGTACTGCACGATCCCATGTGACTATATTATCAGTGGCTGTGGGGGAAAGGTAGTGGCGGACGATAACACATAAGAAATTTGCCATGAAGGTCAGGTTAGCCTTCTAGATGGCTCCCTTTGGCTCGGTCACCCAGTCAGCACCCTCTCCATCAATAGACAAGTGCAGGGCCATCCACCTCTTGGTGGTCTCTCTCAACGATGGCTCACGCAAGAATTGGTCATCTTTGACAATTTGCCACCGGTAGTCAAACTCGGCGGCGAGAGGGGTCCAGTTGGCATCAACATCCTCGCCGTATATATACCGGTGGATGGTAGGCAGGGATATATCAACCTGAACGCCACGTACTGGGACATGCTCCAGTGGGGCCTGTTTGGCGGGGGCATCCCACCTATCAATCTGTGATTTGAGAGTAACCACGTAGGAGGCGTAGAACTCTCGGACCAACTCTTCACTATAACAGCCCAACGGACGTGTTGTCCACTCAAGTCGATGTCTGGTGAAGATATTGTGGATCTTTGGTATAGTTGGGACACTTCCCGTAAGGACCCGCCTCTCCAATGTTGGGGTCCGTCTGATGACTCCTTTATCATTCAGATATTTTGCGTCTGAATAAACTTGATATTGCCCGTCGACACACCACCAGTTGGGCCGGTCGGCAACCGGGGTGAGAGCACGAGTCGGTGAGCCAGGTGTGGATGCAGAACTGTCAGCCTCATCAAACGAGGCAGACTGTGCAATTGTGGCAGGTGCAGGGACCTCAGTAGACCCGGAGGCTTCCTCCGACCACGAAACTCATCAGGAGCCAGACGCTCCTTCTTCCTGAGTAGCTGACCCAGAAGTTGTGCCGGTCAGTGTGCGCTCCTCACCAGACTGGGAGGCAGTGACTACGCTGGATGCCACCTTTATAGGTGTGGCTCTGGCATCACGTGCAGCTCGGGATGGGGTGGAAGTGCCTTGGGGCACGTACTCGGGGTCATGCTAATAATCAGAGCCAATGACCAGGCGGGTAGACGGGGTGACAGGCTTTGATCGCCCACGTGCGTAGACTCGATCTTGTTTTTGTGCCTTGATAGATAGTATCTGTAAAGAATCAATATTAGTACTAGAAGGAGTAAACAAGACAATCAAAACGACACAAAATAAATAAAAGAGTCAAGATGTAATGGCATTTCTATAGTAACAGTGAAACACGATGGACCAGGTGACGGCTCGTCGTGAGTACGATGGACCGTCATGGGGTCCTTATGTATTACTTAAACTATATTTATGTGGAGACCCGTGAAGGAAAGTCTCTGACAGTTATGACGGCTAAGCAGCACGGACCATTGTGATGATGATGGTCCGTCGTCAATGTCCGTCGTGGGACACTTGGAAAAAAGTATGGAGACCCTGAGGAGAGGGCTCTCTAACTGTCATGACGGTTATGCAGGACAGACCGTCGAGGGTGTGACAGTCCGTCGTAGATGTCTGTAACAGGACAATTGGAAAAAGTTGGAGACCCTTAGGAAAGGGGTCTTTGACCGTCATGACATTTATGCAGGACTGACCGTCAAAGGTATGATGGTCCTTCGTAGATGCCGTATGATGGCACTTATAAGAAGTGAGAGACCCTTAGGAGTAGGGTCTCTCACAACCAGAGTGGTTGTGCAGGATGGACCGTCGTCGGAACAACGGTCCGTCGCATGTGTCCGTTGGTGGACACTTAGAAAAAGTAAGAGAACCTTAGGAATAGGGTCTCTGACAACCAGAGGGGTTGTGCAGGATGGACCGTCGTGGGAACGACGGTCCGTCGCATGTGTCCATTGGTAGACACTTAGAAAAAGTGAGGTACCCTTAAGAAATAAGGTCTCTGACAACCAGAACGGTTGTGCAGGACGGACCGTCGTGGGAATGACGATCCGTCGCATGTGTCCGTTGGTGGACACTTAGAAAAGTTGAGAGACCCTTAGGGATAGGGTCTCTGACAACCAGAACGGTTGTGCAGGACGGACCGTCGTGGGAACGATATTTCGTCGCATGTGTCTGTTGGTGGACACTTAGAGAAAATTGGACAGTGGGGTGTTGGGTATGTTAGGACGGACCACATGAAGGTCCGTCGTGGGTACGACGGTCCGTCATCGAAGTCTCATTTTATCATTCAGTTACAGAACTGGGGATGCCACAATCATCCCCTATGACCCAAATGGAATTTTTTTTAGTGTTTACCTACATGTCTTTAACCCAAATACCTAGTAAACTAGCAAATCTACAGCACCTATTTCTAGAGTTTTAACACGGCAATTTTGAGGATTCTCAACCTAGGTCAGACAGAATTTGTATTAAAGAATGAACCAATAGGAAAACAACTAGTCTAATACTAATTGATAAACAAAAATGCAATGTAAATGGGTAGAAATCAGAGACACATACCTGAGAAAATGATAGAAACAAGCACGGAAGGTACTTGGTGATCAATTAGAGAACCACAGCGGCAGACTCCGACTAGTAGATAGTAAATTTTAGGAATTGGGGAATTTGGGAAAATGATAGGTTGAAAGAGAGGGTGGTTATGAAGTTGGAACTTGAAAAGGGAGGGAAATGGGAGAAAGAGGGAAGTAAATGTGTGAAATCAAGGGGTGGATTTTTTAAAGGTTTCCAATTTTTCAAATTTTCCCCAACCGGGGCGGGTCGAGCACGCTCATTAATGACGCAACGAGACCCCGCAGACGGTACGTTGAAGATGTGACGGTCCGTCATTGGTTCCGTCACGTTTTGCTTAGTTTTTAAAATAAATGAAAGACGTACCTGGCACGACGGACACATGCGACGGTCTGTCGCGTGCGTGATGGTTTGTCGATGTGTCCGTTAGTGACTGTTACAGAGTGCTTTTCTGCAGAATTTCCTGGTGATGTGCCTGCAAATTTAAAATTACATTAGCAGAAAATGCTACCATTACTAGAAAGAAAAACTATAAGTATTGGGTTGCCTCCCAACAAGCGCCAGATTTAACGTCGCGGCACGACTGAGGACACTTGATTACTCATACTTTATCAAGATGGTATGCCTCGATCACTTCATTCTCCAATTCAGCATGCCTGAAATAGTTTTTTATGCGTTGTCCATTCACCTTGAACTGCACACCCTCCTTAGTTTCCAACTCAACTACTCCATGAGGGAATAGTTCGGTAACCAAGTAGAGACCAGTCCATTTGGACTTGAGCTTGCCTGGAAACAAGCACAACCTAGAATTGAATAAAAGCACCAAATCCCCAACCATAGACTCTCGTATTTCAATTTTAGGTCATGGTACTTCTTCATCTTTTCTTTGTAGAGGGCTGAGCTTTCATAAGCTTTCAGGAGAAATTCATCGATTGTTCATTCAACCCAGGTAATCGTTGTTCTGCAGCTTCGCTCCAATCCATTTTTAACTTCTTCATAGCCCACATGGCTTTATGATCTAATTCAACCGGAAGATGACAACCTTTACCATATACAAGTTGGTATGGGGACATACCTATGGGAGTCTTATACGCTGTCCGGTAGGCCCAAAGAGCATCATCTAGCCTCCTTGACCAATCCGTTCTACTAGCGTTCACTGTTTTTGACAATACCTGTTGGATCTCCCTATTTGACACTTCAACTTGCCCACTAGTTTGAGGATGGTAAGGGCTGCCCACATAATGAAGAACCTCATATTTCTCCAATAACCCTTTGAACAATCTGTTGCAGAAGTGGGAGCCCTCATCACTAATAATTTCCCTTGGGGTGCCAAAACGAGAGAATATATTCTTTTTTAAGAATGCAGTGACACTCTTACCTTCATTGTTTAGGAGGGCAATAGCTTCTACTCATTTAGATAAATAATCAACCGCTACTAAAATATACTTCATTCCATGAGAACTCACAAAAGGACCCATAAAGTCAATACCCCAAACATCAAATAACTCAATCATAAGAATGGGGTTTAGAGGGAGCTCTTGCAATGTTGATAATTATTTTCCTATTATCTACCTCCTTGGTCCGGCAAGTAGCATTAACGCGAGTTCTAACGTTGGCCATCCGTTAAAAAGACTTATAAGCGAAAGAATTATCAATACATGCAAGACACTATTCTAGAATTGTTATTTTAGTTAGGTTTTACCTCATTATTTGCCTATGGTTCCCACAACCCTAGTTATGGAGTTTAGTTACNTTAGTTACCCATAGTCATAATCACAATATTCAAATATGTAATATAAGAATTCATGCACTTACTTCAATGAGAAAAAATAAAATCCAGAAGTTCACTTGATTAATCAACCAAATCACCAACAATCAATTACTGAAATTAATTGAAGACTAAAGATTCTCCAAAAGTGTAATAATAATCACCAATTCTAATCCACAAAAGAAGATCAAATAACCAAGAGTCTAACCCCAAAAACGAGGTTTTTTGAACTATTTAAAAAAAATAAAAACCTAATTAAATAAGGACTCTATTTGCTGGAAATCTGTCAAAACGCGGCTGGGTCGACGGACCTCGTGACGGGTCGTCGTGGTCACGACGGGCCGTCATGGACTCCGTCGTCCCATACTTATGCAAATTCTTCTACTGCTCTCTTCATTACCCTCGATGGCAGGTATTACGGATCTTTGTAGGCATAACGGTCCGTCGAGGATCTCCGTTCCATAACACTTAAACTCTTGGAATTTGGGTACTAGGACTACTTCTCTGATCTTCATGACGAACCAGCAGGACGGACCGTCATGGCTACGACGGTCCATCACGCACTCCGTAGCCCCACACTTTGTTAGACTACCCCATCTTCCTTCATCAACTTCACTAAAATTCCACCTACGGACCGTCACAGGCATGACGGACCGTAACAAACTCAGTAGGTGGTACTTTTTTGCATTTCTTTCTCAAAAACCTCCGCACTCATCTTTTATACAGATTTCGTGCAAATAAAGAGAAACTTACATAAAAATTAATACAAAAAGGCTTTTGGACACACTAAACTTAAGGAAAAAGCATTAAAAATACCTTGAAACCACGGTATATCAGTAACCCTTTATGATTGTCTTTGACTACGTACATTACATGCAATTCTAGACAACTCATTCTCCCCCACTTATGGTAAAGTGATCTACAAGGTCTCACACTTCAAAGCACCATTATTCTTTTCACAAGGTTGGAACTCACCCTATCCCCAACTAATGCAAATCAAGACTAAACATCAACCTTACAAGTTAAGCATAACACTTTCCTGTTAGGATTCAAGCCTAAACAAACTCCCTTAAACACCACTTCATTCAACTATTAGGCATCACTTAACTAAATTTCATGGAACAAAACTCCCTTTCTAGTAATTCATACCACATTTCCTCCTTAGTGTAAACCTACACCACAACCTCAACCAAATCACAAGAACAACTATTCAAACATTAACTACACAAGAGCTTTGTCCTCTACACCTACAAAATCTCCACATTCTTTCAACATTTCTCAAATTTACACCTTAAAGCATTTCTACCATCATTGAACATAATCACAAGATAATTCATTTCCTCTCATAGGCATTTTATTCAATCATTATAATTTTTACCATGCTTAGAACTACATCACCACAAAGTTTCTCATCACAACGCTCCAAATATCATAAATCACACCTAGCCATAAATTGAATCACGTCACATTTTTCAAAACATACCCTCACAAGTACTCTTCTAGCCACAAAATCATCATAACGTCAAAACTCACCTTTTCTCTCCCTCAAACTTAGAAACATCTCCCCTTGCAAGCAATCACAGTTAGAAGACCAACGGACAACGGAACATAAGAGAGAGAAGCCTTATGGAGTTAAGTTCTATGGAACAATTCAAGAGTAATGAAGAAAGTGAAACTCTATTATCCTATAGCCTCGTGTCCATGGATGTGTCACGACTCACACCAATGACCAAGATACTACTAGACGTGGCTTCTGAGCCTTTTAGACCCTAAACTATTTCTCATAACATTATGCTATGATACCATGTTTGCCGTGACGCGAAAGTACCCCCAAGAATTTAAGGAGAACCCTCAGTTTGTGGCAAGGCGTACTTGACCCGTTTTGGTCTTGTACAGGCCCTATAACTATCGTTCATTACATAAGACATGAAAAGTACTGCGGGATAAAAACTTTCAAAGAAAATTAACATAAAAAGGAATTCTTTATAAATACTTAGAAAATCTCATCGTCACAAGCCAACTTAAGACATGACATAATAAACTTAGGCACACGACCCTTTACATTTGAAAGATATACATAATAAGCCTTTACATAAACAAACTAAGAAGATAGGAATTATGCCCTCAAATATGTGAGGACACACTTTGTCTTGAGAGGAACTTTCCCAAACATTGGCTTCTAGACTTCAACCTTCCTTCCAACCTATACTTAGATAGTACAGAAAAGTATGGGGTTAGTACAAATAATGTACTAAGTATGGCATATGCAAAAATATGCAAAAAGGGACATTTTAGTAAAATAACATTTCATGTGAAATACTTAAAACACTCATAAATTTAGAAGTAAAACAACCTAAGAAACATCATTTAACACTTAAAGAAGTATTTCCATAATTTTAACCAAAAGACACCCTTAACAAAAACTTCCACATTGTTATAGTAACATCATCTTGACATTACAATGAACCATTTATAACATTACAGTGAATTCAACTTGAGCAGTTATAGTGAACTACCCTATTCTAAATGAGTGAACTTCCATGGCCAAGCTAAGAGAAAGTGAAATCATATCCGTAGGAGTTTTCCTACCTCAAGATTTTCCTAATACTCACTAAGGTAAGACATGATGGAAGTATGCATATACCTCATTCCATACACACAAAAGCGATCCACAAGACTACCCGTTTCGGCTTACTCACCTCGAGATAACAAGCCCCCCACTCAATGATGACATTAGAAGAATACCCAACAAACCACCAAAGTCTTTCCTTTCGGAATGCCTACTTAGTGAAATGAGAAGATAGCATCCCATACTACCACCTACCCTAAGTATCACATTCTTTTAGAAGGTTTTGCACCAAGACATCCCTTTCGAAAGGACCTACTTAGTGCAATGGATAGATAGCATCCCATACCATCACCTAAAATAATTAGCACCTTCTTTTAGAAGACTTAGTTTAGTCAATTCACATAACACTCACCAGGACTCCCTTTTCGGAAGGACCTACTTAGTGTAGGATCAATAGTGTCTCATACCATTACCTACCCTAAGTAGCATATTCTTTCAAGAGACTTAGTATTTTTATTACTTTTGTGGGAGTTAGCTTAACCAACATAGACCATGAAAGCTAGACATGGAATCCCGACATTAACCCCTATCGCATAGGGATCCTCACTTGCCTAGAATGAAGTCATTCTCTTAGCTTTTACACGTCTTGCCCAATAGCTACACCCATGCGGGTGCATAGGTAAGGGATAAAGAGATTGCTACTAAGTAACTCATTTTCTATTAACGAGGAGTACTCATCTCAAGAGGCACATTGGAACACAATATCTCACTTCACAAAGTGTAATCCACCTCTCCTTCATATCCTCTTGGTGTTAGGCATAACTCCCCATGGATTCTCCACATTATAAACTATAGGTTAAAGATAACTAGTGAACACCATATCTCAACTCAGAAAGGGTATTCATCCTCCAACCTATCTTAGAAATCTTATTAGGAACGGTGAGGTTGCTACTAAACACTTCATCTCAACTCACGAAGAGTGTTCACCCCAAAACTTCCCTCCTTGACTAAACTTAGCTTCATTCATTTTATTCAAGTGTGAGTGTGTGTACATATGAGCAAACCTTCAACATAAGCATCATTTCATTTACATTTCATTCTATACATGCTTAGACCTTTTTTTATAATATCAGACACTTTACATACTTCACATAATCATATAAGTCCTTTAGACATAATCCTTAACATACTTCTCATAACAAGCTTCATAAAACAATGAACAAGAATAAATTTATTTAAGCATACTCTCTAACCTACTTCACATAATAATTTCATAAGGCACATTTCACAAGAATAACATTATTATCATCTTACTTCACATAACAAGCCTTCATGACCTCATTCACAATAAAAAAGTAACTTCACATTCATATAATTAAAGTAAACACCGCCACTAAGAATATCATGCCTTGAGATACCCCCGAGACGCAAACACGGAACCTAGGACCACAAGTGATCCCAAGTTAACCCAGTTGGCATGATCATGAGCACACTAAAGAATAATAAACTGATGTGTTTAATACAATGATAAGATGGGGAATACCCATATGCTCTAACTGATATATATATGAAAACTGATGAGTTTAATATAATGAAAATATTAACTCAATACTAAGCTGAATCTAACTATGTACAAAAATAGCCTCTAAACTGGACTAGAAATAATGGGACAAGACCCATTTAAATCTAGCAAAAACTAAAACTAAATGACTAAAGACTTAAATGAAACTCATGACTGTTGTCCTCGGAGAATGAGGACTCACCACTGAATCTGCTGAACTGGCAATCGGAAATCGATCTATGTGTGATCTGGATGCTGAGAACCTGAACCTACATCACGAGAAGACGTAGCACATGTATGCTTTAGTACTTGAAAGGTACTTAGCATGTAGGATAGAGGAAAGTTTAAATAAAACATAATTGAACAAGGAAAATAGCAAGTATAATAATCTGACGTTATAAACTGAATTCTAAGCTAACTGGATGCAATGACCAATTTATAACATGCTAAAACTGAATACTGAATATACTGATAAATAGTCAATGTAGAGAGTCTAACTAATCTGTGGGAGCTACTAATAATCGATAATAAAACCGCATGAGCTAAATGTGCAGTCCGATGTATACGCCCCATCGAGAAAACCCAATATACCCTGCCAAAGGTAAAAAGGCATGCTGGCGTGATCACTAAACTGATTGCCCACAGAGGGAACTTACAACCTACATGTCTAGTAGTTGTGGAACTATTGGGTACGCTAAACCCTAGTCCAACTCGGTATTATGCTACTCCCAATGAATTATGTAAATTAACTGATTATGTCTAAGTTTCTATAAGTACTGGATAGCTCAAACTAAACATGCATACTGAGAATGCAACAATTAATCTGGCAATTATGCATTTATATTTGAGGCATGTATATCTGAAGTGTCTGAAATATCTGACCTAGCATGTTTAATTCAAGAACTAAATAAATACATAGCTAAGGTTCTAAAATTCATGCGATAATCTGAGTAATAACATGATAATCTGATTTGGAACATATATTTAACTAAATTATGAAGTTCTATCAAAGTTCTATAAACCATAGGTTTAATCTTGATAGGAGAATCAAGAATCTGACTGAAAACTAGGGATCCGATGGGTGAAAGGAATCCACTAGTGAAATCCCACATACCTGGTGATGAAATCCACGGAAAAATACTTAAGTTTTGGGGCTGGAACTTCTGGAGTTTGTTATGTTCTTGAACTAGGGTTCTTGAGCTTTTTCTCCTCTGTTGCTTCTAATTTTCTAGGTTTTGATATAATGATTTGACTTGTATATGTTTTAATTATGTTTCTAGGCTTAAACTGACTAAAATATGATGATTTAGGGTCAAAAAGACGTAACTTATGGTTTAAATGAAGTGCGAAAGTTCCAAAAGACCCCTGGGAATGTTTTGTCGAGCTAAACAACAGCCAAGACTGACGGTCCATCTTCTGCCCGACGCCCCATCATTAGGTCCGTCGTAAGGGCCTCTTCGACAAACCTTAACTAAAATGGGCATAATTTTTTACTCGGAGGTTTGATTTCAGCAAGGTCGGTGGCAATGGAAAGATAATTCAATTATATATTTGTGGGTAGGTCATGAGAGACCTATTCACTTTGTGCTAAAAAACTATGACCATTTGAAGTTTACCCAACTGCATTTGCCCTTAACTGCTTGCAAATTTTCCACCTACGGACCGTGCTGGTCATCCGTAGCTCTTGTCACAGAGTGGGTGAATGGGGGTCTCTATCGACGGTAACGTACTATGGACCGTCATCTGACCTACGGAACTTCAGTCAATCTGTCGATCAATACTTGGCCAATTTTTTCCGAATGAATTTTTTGGGAGTTTCTGATCCCCATCGACGGTTGTGTAGGACGGACCGTCGATGCCACCGTTTGTTGCACCTGCACATTTTTCTAAAAAAAAATTATTTTTGGTCTATTTTAGCTACGGGGTGTTACATTTTCTACCCCTTGGGAACATTCATCATCGAATGAAGACTAAACTAGCTGAAATACAGGAAGAGAGCTGCAAACCCCACTACTAAGCACTGAGATTTGAGTTAATGACTGAATTGAGTTCCGAGTACATGCAAATACTCTGAAAATGCAAGTACAAACTGAGGGAACATGATTCTAAGACTGAATTTATGCATGAATGACTGGAAAACTTAAGAGGAACTATTACCTCAAGCTGGAGTTGAATCGGAAGGAAAGAGGTGAGGATACTTGGCTTTCATGGCTGCTTTTGCTTCCAAGTAGCTCCCTCTACAGATTGACTTCTCCACAAAACCTTGACTGAAGAGACTTCTTTGTTTCTCAACCTTCTGACCTGACGCTCAAGAATTTCAACTGGTACATCCTCATAAGAAAGACTATCATTCACCGCCACACTCTCCAATGGCACTATATAGGCTGGATCACCCACACACTTCTTCAAGAGTGAGATGTGGAAGATAGGATGCACTGCTGCTAATTTTGCTGGAAACTCTTACTTATTTGCCACCTTGCCAACCTTTTTCAAGATCTTGTAAGGTCCTATATATCTAGGGCTGAGCTTCCCTTTCTTTCCAAATCTCACACCTTTTTCATAGGTGAGACTTTCAGAAAACCCCAATCATCAACTTGGAACTCTAGTTCCCTTGTCCTTACATCTACATCAGATTTCTAATAACTTTGGGCTGTCTTAAGTCTATCTCTAATGAGTTTCACTTTCTCCATAGCATAAAGGACTTAATTTTGCCCTATCAAAGCTGCTTCACCTACTTCAAACCTACCTACATGAGATCTACATCTAAGCCCATATAAAGCCTCATAAGAGGCCATCTGCATGATGGAGTGGTAGCTATTATTGTAGGAAAATTCAATAAGAGGAAGGTGATCATCCCACCTACCTTTGAAATCGATCACACAAGCTCTCAACATATCCTCTAAGGTCTGAATGGTACGCTCTGCCTGCACATCCATCTGTTGATGAAATGTTGTACTAAGGTTAACTTGAGTACCAAGACGTTTATGAAATGACTTCAAGAAATGAGAGGTAAATTGAGGACCTCTATCTCAGATGATAGACAAAGAAACCCCATGCAACCTCACAATTTCATTGGTTTAACGCTTAGCATAGTCCTCTATCGAATCTATAGTCTTGACCGCAAAAAACCGAGAAGACTTAGTCATCTTATCAGCTATCACCCAAATGGAGTCATGTTGTCTCCAAGTACAAGGTAACCCTCTGATGAAATCCATCTTGATCACATCCCACTTATAAGTAGAAATATTGATCTGTTGAGTCATACCTCTTGGTTTCTTATGTTCTACCTTGACTTGCTGGCAATTGGGGAGCTTACTCACAAAATCAGCTATATCTTTCTTTATGCCATTCCACCAATAGACTTCCCGCAGATCGCGGTACATCTTCGTTGCACCTGAATGAATAGAGATACCTAAATTTATGAGCTTCTGCAAGAATATGTTGTCTCAACTCGCCCACATCAGCAACACAATATCTACCCTGGTAGAGAAGTACACCATCTCCCACTTGGGAGAAAACCTCCACTATCTGATTATGGACTGCGCCTTTAAGTTCAAGCAAGATCGGGTCACTGTCTTGCTTTTCCTTAACCTCCACTAACAAAGACAATTCTGCCCCATTCTGAACTGTTTCTCCGTTGTATGATATGCTCATAAGGCGAACTCCCAAGCGGGCAAGCCTGTGAACATCCTTTACTAGCTCCTTCCTTTTTTCCTCAACATGGGCTACACTACCCATAGATAATCTACTAAGAGCATATGCAACTACATTTTCCCTACCAGGATGGTAATGCACACTCATATTATAATCCTTAGAGATCATCTTACTGGACTTAAGGGAAGAAATAAATCGACCTATAGGCGCTAAGCTACTACCTTTCCATTCTAAGATTGGTTCGTCTTGAAACTGAAAACGAACAATCCTAGTACTACAATCGACTGAGGCATAACATGATTGTAACCAATCCATTTCTAGAATGACATCGAAGTCTACAATTTCTAACTCTACTAGATCTGCGTAGGTGACTTTCTCAGAGACTGTGACAAGTCAATTTGTGTTTACCCGTCTAGCTGTAACTATGTCACCGACAGCAGTAGAGACTGAAAAAGGTTCTGAGAGAGCTTCTGGACTAACACTGAATTGGACTGCAATACTGAGTTACAAAAGATAAAGTCATGTTTGTTGTCTTTCTAATGACTGAACCATATGTGAGTCACATTCTTGAGTTTGTAGGATACCAATCTCACCTATCACTACCAGTTACTAACATCACACCAAATATTTTCTTGACCTCATCAATGAACTTCTGTGGGTCCTTACCAACTTGCGACCCTAAAAACTTAGGAGGATTCATCCTAACAAAATCACAAACTGTGGCTGCCACTAATCGGTCATTTCTTTTAGTAGGAACTAGAACCTTCTTATTGTTATGGTTGGTCATACTCCGAACCAAAAGATGAATTGCCGTTCTGAAAATCTGCATTTTAACTTCTTATCTTGTACTAAAGAAACTACGTTAGCATTGTGTGCATTAGCATTCCATGCCTAAGCTCTACGAGAAGGCATGATCTTAAGCGCTCAACGTTGAGTTAGAATGGAATTAGATCATACCTTACGCATGATAAGAGTAACAAAAAGGTGAAATTTTTCCTAAAATACTTCATAGACTCCCTCTCATTAGATGTGGTTCACTTCACACCCATGAAAAGGACTCTACTTCGTGTGGCTTTTCAGACATTCTAAGGCACATCACAAGTTTTTTCACGCTCCGAGCTACCCCCGAGATGCGGACACGGAACCTAGGACAACAAATGATCCAAAGATAACCCTGCTGGCATGATAATGAGCATACTAAATAAGAATAAATTGATGCAGAAGCTAAATCATAACTTACAACGAAAACATGGGGAATAACCATATGCCAAAAGTGATATATATAAAAATTGACGAGTTTAATACAACAAAAATATTAACTCAATACTAAGATGAATTTAACTATGTCTGAAAATAACGTCTAAACTGGAATAGAAATACTGAGAGAAGCCCCAGCTAGATCTACTGAACTTGAGATCGGAAATCGATCTACGCGTGATCTGGATGCTAAAAACTAGAGCCTACATCACGAGAAAGATATAACGCACGTATGCGTTAGTACTTTAATGGTACTGGGCATGTAGGATAGAGTAAAACTGAAATAAAACATAATTGTACAGGAAAAATAGCAAGTATAATAATCTGACATGATAAATTGAATTCTAAGCTAACTGGATGCAATGACCAATTTATAACATGCTAAAAGTGAATACTTAATATACTGATAAATGGTCAATGCAGACAGTCTGACTGATATGTGGGAGCTACTAATAACCGATAATAAAACCACATGAGCAAAATGTGGAGTCCGATGTATACGCCCAATCGAGAGGACCCAATATACCCTGCCAAAGGTATAAAGGCATGCAGGCGTGATAACTAAACTAATTGCCCACAGAGGGGACTTACAACCTACTTGGCTAGTAGTTCTGGTACTATTGGTTACACTACACCCTAGTCCAACTCGGTATTATGCTACACCCAATAAATTTTGTAAATTAACTAACTATGTTTGAGTTTCTTTGTAAATAATGGATAGCTCGAAACCGAACATGCAAACTGAGAATGCAACAATTAATCTGGTAATTATGCATTAATAACTTAGGCATGTATATCTGAATTGTTTGAAATATCTGACCTAGCATGTATAATTCAAGAACTAAAGAAGTACATAGCTAGGGTTCTGAAATTCATGCGATAATCTGAGTAATAACATGATAATCTGATTCGGAACATATATTTAACTAAATCATGAAGTTCTATCAGACTTCTAGAAACCCTAGGTTTAATCATGATAAGAGAATCAAAAATCTTACTAAAATCTAGGGACCAAATGAGTGAAAGAAACCCACTAGTGAAATCCTATATACCTGGTGATAAAATCCACGAAAAATAATTATGTTTCAGGCTGGAACTTCGTGATCTTGTTGCGTTCTTGAACTAGGGTTCTTGATCTTTTTCTCCTCTCTTGCTTCTAGTTTTCTAGGTTTTTATTTAATGATTTTACTTGGATATGTTTTAATTATGTTTATATTCTTAAACTTACTAAAATATGATTATTTAGGTTCAAAAAGAGGTAACTTAGGTATTAAATAGAGTAGGAAAGGTCCAAAAGACCCCTGTAAAGTTGCTGTCAAGCGAAAAAATGGCAAGGACTGACGGTCCGTCGTCTGCCCGATGCCCCATCATTGGGTCCGTCGTTAGACCCTATTCGATAGGCCTATACTAAAATAGGCATAAAATTTTATTCGGAGGTCTGATTTTAAGGTTTGTGGATATAGAAATATAATTCAATTATGTATCTATGGGTAGGTCATGGAACACCTAATTCACTTTGTGCTAAAAGGTATGACCATTTGAAGTTGACCCAACTGCATTTCCCCTTAACTATATTCAAATTTTCCACCAACAGACCGTGCTGGTCATCCGTAGCTCTTGTCAGAGAGTGGGTAAAGGGGGGTCTCAATCAATGGTCACGGACTACGGACCGTCTTCTAACCTAAGGACCATCGGTCCGTCTTAGAAAATTTTTCTAGGATAAATTTTTTGGGAATTTCTTATCCCATAGACAGTTGTGCAGGACAGACCGTCGTCTATCCTATGTCCCGTCAATGCCACCGTTGGTTTCAACGGTATATTTTTCTTTAAAAAAAACTGATATTTTTGGTCTATTTTGGCTACGGGGTGTTACAAAGAAGGTGGACTATACCACTCAAGAACATTTCATAATTTAAGCAAAACAACATAACCAATTTACCCTTTAATTAATGATTTCATCACCTACAACATTTTACTCAATATTTCATCGTAAGATTTCCCTTTGGGCAGTAGCTAAACCACAATATCAACCATACGTAACCAAAGCTCAAAGACAACCAATTCATGCTTATTTAACCCATTTCTTAAGTTGATATTTAATGAAAAGTTTTAACATGATTTCATTGAAGTTTTAACCTAAATTAATAAACTAACATTAGAAACATCATTATTAAGTCATTAGAAGCGTTTTCATGCAAGACCCTTATTTAGAGTTGAGACAAAAAAAACTAGGGTTGAAAACCCCTTTGAAAATTCATTAGAAGGGACTCCTTGAATGGAAGAGAGTTAAAGAAAGTATACCATGCGTCACATTGAAGAAATACCAATGATTTTGATGTAGAAACGACCACTAATAGCCTTCCTAGCACTTCTTGACTTCTAGCTTCCATGTTGACTTGAGAGAGTCTTCTAAAAGAGAGGGGTTTTGGGTTTTAGGAAGAGGAGTCTAAAATGATGTCATAGTGTTTGAAAAACTTTAATATATCTAATAAACCCTAAATTAAGTGTCCTAGGGTCATAAAGTTCTTGGGGTGAATTTACCAAACACACCAAGCCAAGGTAGCCCCTTTACAGCTTTGGCAAGCCTCACAGACGAGACCTAACCAACGGACCGTTTGTTCATCAATAGACCATTGGTGGGGTCTCGTGGGTTGATACTTAGCTCCACTTTGAGCCTGTAAAACCTTAATTGCAGGTATAATCAATGGACCAAGATGACGGGCCATTGGTTGACCTACTGGGTGTCGTTTGGTGTCGTTGGTGGAGACTGCATAGACAGTTTAGGGTACAAGCGTTGGGCCCTTTTCAAGGGCCCCTTGTGGGTCCTAAGTGGGGTCTTGCCCGGATGTTAAACCCCTAAACTAATTCATCTAGGTCTTATGAACATCCAACATCAATTTCAATTATAACGAACACGTAAAACTCAGTCAAACACATCAAGACACGCAAGCGCTATATAAGGCATAACTTCCGAACGTCATGGACGTTCTTGGACGTTTGACCTCCAAACTTAACAAAACGTCACACACTGCCTAAGAACACTAATATAACTGATTTTAACTTAAAATTAACTCAATAAACACTCATGAGTCTCTACTTCACCTTAGTTCGTTTTAGGGCGTTACAGGTGAAACTTTCAAATATACCCAATCATCTGCGTCAAAGTATAACTCCATTATTCTTACATAGGTGTAGGATTGGACTCTATGTCATTTTAAAACTCTCTTGAATCACTTTCAGCATCTCCATATCTTGATGATCTAAATGTGGTCCTACCAACCCTGCTTCATCAACTTCAAACCATCTAATGCGAGATCTGTATCTTCTCCCATAAAGATCTTCATTAGAAACAATTTATATTCTAGAGTGGTAACTATTGTTGTAAGCAATTCAATAAGAGTTAGGTGATCATCACAATTACCTTTGAAAAAAATCACACAATCCATCGACATATCCTCTAAGGTCGGAATAGTGTGCCTCTACTTGACCATTTGTCTAAGGATGAAAGTCCGTACAAAAGTTAACCTTTGAACCCAAGACTTTTTGGAGTAACTTCCAAAATTTTGTAGTAAATTTTGCTTTGTCTTAAATAATGGTGAGAAAAGCTTCATGAAGTCTCACAACTTCTTGAAGATAAAACTTGACATAGTCCTCTGGTGAATGGGTAGTCTTTACCGGCAAAAAAATGGGTTAATTTTTTCATTCTATCAAGAATCACCCAAATTGAATCATGTTTCCTGCAAGACTTTGGTAAACCTAGGATGAAAGCAATATTAATCATCTCCCAATTCCATTCCGTAAGTTCCATATTCTAGGCTATACCACTAGGCCTTTGGTGCTCTACTTTAAGTTATTGGAAATTTGTACACTTAGATACAAATTCTAAAATTCCCTTCATATTACTCAATCAATACTTCTATCAAATCGTGATACATCCTTGTCCAACCCGGGTGAATGAAATATCTGGAGTTATGAACTTCTTTTATGATGCACTCTTTCACTTCACCACTCTTGTTTTCTTATGGACATTTATCTTTAATTACTAAGAAATTAGGTCATGATCCTACTTATCTTTTACTTCAAACACTAGTGAAGATCTATCCCCATTCATCTCCACTCCTCTTCTATTTGTGGAATCCAATAAATGAACTCCCAAGTGTGAAAGCCTGTGCGCAACCTTTGCTAGTTCTTTCTTATATATCTCAAAGTGGGTGGTACTAGCCATAGACAACCTTCTCAAGGCATCAGAAACAATATTAGCCTTAACTGGGTGATATAGAATACTTATGTAATCCTTGAGTAAAACTAACCACCTCATTTGTTTGACATTGAACTCTTTCAGAGTAAGTGCATACCGAAGACTTATGATCTATGAATACATCTACATGAACACTATACAAATAATGACATCATATCTTCGAAGCAAATACTACGACAACCAGCTCAAAGATATGAGTTGAAGGTAACGAAAAACCTTTTGCGTGAGGAAGTTCTGGTTGAGATTTTTGAGAGACAAGTTTAAAAGTTAAGAAACAAGAAGTTGCGTGTGCCAAAGCGCTATAGAGAAAATCATATCCTACAGGGTGCTACTTTGAGGACAAAGACGATATGATGTCCCGATTTCCATACTTTTTCCTTCTACTATGACTCTATATTGAGGTAATGAGTTCCTCTATCTTGTCCTATGTTTTAAAGTCATGTGTTTTATGTGATTCTATTATTTCCTTATGTTATGCTTGTTCATGAAAATTTTTTGTTTTGAAGAAAATGAATTTACATGAGTGATTATCCTCATCATGTTGTGCATTGAGTGTAAGTTTCCTATAGACTCCAGGAGATGATATGATGAACATGCTTTAGCTATGCTTTTGAGTATGAATTGCATATACGCTCCATGTAATGTGTTGAACATGCTTTTAGCTTTGAGAAGGAAGCCCCTCTTTTGTTAGGTGTAGCTCCTACTTTCCTTATTATACATTGAGTATGTTTAGCTTGGAGTTAATGTTTCCTCCTTGGTTGTGTGAATTTTGATTTGTTTCATGCATGAAGGGTTTCTATTCTTGAGTTGTTTCCATTAGAAAGATCTAGAATCTCAACAAAGGACATGTTTTCCCAAGAAGGAGATAATGAAACACCTCAGAATCTAGAAGGCTAAACTAGGACTAATTGAGAGGGCAACAACCAAAAAGGGAGGACCAAGCACTACCTCACCTCACACGACCAGCATGAATATTTTTGGTAAGGACCATAATTCATGGAGAGGTTCGTGGAGGGCTAGGTCGTAGCTAGGCTAGACTGCACCAAACAAGGACCCTCCCTAAAGATGGCTCGTGTAAGCTTACACGACCATGGGAAGGGTCATGATACTAAGCTAGTCGTAGGGGGAGAAAGGGGTGGAACCGTAACCACTCATCCAAGAACTAACGAGAGAAACTTGGCTCGTGGTAGGGATTAAGATTCTTGGAACCTTACATGGTCATGTGTAGCGTACTGTAAGTTAAGGTTTAGTTGATCTTTTCTTGTTTCAATTAGATAAAATCCATGTCATTTTCCCTAAGTCTATGACCCCTATATAAGTTATTTTAACCCCATCACTCATATGATCAAGACATTATTTCCAAAACCCAAAAGAAATCCCAAAAGTTCTTTTTCTCAAATAATTCTCTCTCTAGAATCTTGAAGTAGAAGAAGAACGAGGAGGAGATTCAATCTAGGGTTCAAGATCAATCTTCCATACTTCAATTGTTTTGGGATTTGATAGTAAGTTAAGATAATTTTCATCGTTGGAGTTCTCAAATTCTCCAATTTCAAAATGTAAGAATTTCTAATTTATTGGGGTTTTCTTCAATTATCATGGGTTCTCTTCAATGTTTATTTAAATGATTTAATTATGTTCAATTTAAGTATGATTTGATCAATTTATATGATTTTATGATTATATTCCCATTAAGTAATTTAAACTCTCATGTTTTCAAGTAATGAATCATGTAATGTGAGATTTTTATTAAATTAAGCATATATTGCTAGATTTACATGATGTTATCATGAAATCCATATCTAACCTATGTTTTCTAAGTAATGATGATTGAAACTAGGTTTTGATCCTCAAGAGGTAAAATATGGAGTATTGCATGTTCTTATGGAGTCTATGTCATTGTTTTAAGGGTTCTTGGAGAGTAAAATACCCATGATGATGTTGTTATGTGTTATTCCATGATATTCTCATAAATACATATAAGCATTATCTAGAAGGTCTCCTCACATAATAAGGGTTCTTAGATTTAAAGGTTTTCTCACCTAATTGAATCAAAAGCTAAAAACTATTAGGAATGCATCATGGATGGCCAAGGTGATCTCACGTATGGTATAAGGAGTTACCTATGATAAGATAAGTCAAGACTTAATAACTATGACGTGGTATTTATAATTATTACCATGTGGATATTTATGTAAAATGGAAGCTCCCCCGTGGAAAAGGTTAGGTTTCTAGAAGCAGTCTATTGAGATAAAAGCTCTTTCAAGTAGAGGATAGGTTCCTACTAACGATCTCCTTATATAGTAGCTATGTGCACCCATGGATTTTATGTGTACTTTATCCAATTAATCTAGAACTTCATGGTTCTACTTGGGCAAGCACGACAACCCTTTTGGGTGTGGGAGACACTAAGGTATCATGTTACCCACATTGTCTCTGTGTCGGTTAAGGCTAATTCCCCACATTTATGATGAACAAATGTTACTTCAACAAGTATCACACATGAGTTCAAAAGTTTTAAAGATGATATGAGCTTTCACTGGCCATGTTTTATGAAGTGTGTATTCGAACCCTCTTATATTATGTTTTAGTTTGCTCAATTGCATGTCATGAAATGAAATGTTCCTTTTAGCACGTTTTAAATATTCTTTTGCACGGATATAATTGTTTGTACTTTGAATTGTTCTAATGAATACTCTTGCCTACATACTCCCCGAATATCCCAACCTGTCATTGTCATATGTTTCTTAGATAAGTGTTTAATTTATGGGATTTCTAAGCTTTGCTGAGTTTAATGCTTCGAGGACAAAGTTTCATTATATTAAGTTTATTTCATGTATTTCTCTTTGGGACATGACGTATTGGCTAGACTAAATTTTATTCTATTAGATTAGATGGTTATGACAAGATAAGATCACTAGAATTCTGTTTTTCATTAATAAAATGTTTGGACTTTGAAATCTTATCTCACTCTTATTGTTCAATTTCTCATGTAATGAGATCCAAATGTCTTGAATGGAATTCATTGGAGTTCTATGTGTTATGTTACATCTAGAGGGTACCCCTAGGTATTGACACTTATGCTTGTAGAAATTTTGTGAATTATTAAGGTTAAATGTGAAACGAACATCCCCAAAAACTAGTACTTGATATGCACCAACCTGTTACAAGGCCCTTAGTCTTTTTTGAATATTTATATGTTTCAAATGTTTAGTAAACAAGAAAATATATTTGTGAATACATTAATTGTTTGCAATAGAGTTACGTGTGGAAAAATGTGTTGACATAAACAACAAAATGAGAAAAATTTAACCAATGAACACACGTGGTGATACTATTAAAAATTGTTGGATTACAAAAATTATTATAAACAATCAAATTAACCCAGAAGATATGAAATTTTTAACTTACTACATAAAAAAATAATAATGTATATTTTACTTCACCTTATTATTTCAAAATGTTTATTTTATAGGTGTTCTTGATAATTTTCTGCAATGTTAAAATTCATATTCAGTTATAGATGTATGGTTTATTCATCCTGAAAATCTGAGAGTGAAAATATATTCAATACATAAAGCAATTTATTTAAGTTTTAAAGTGCAAGATGTTTTCTTGGAAAAACGTGCAAACAAAATTTCTTAATATAAACACTAATTATTTTGGAATAAATTTAAATGAGAGTAAATTATTTTGAACATTATGTTGTTTTTGGATCTGGTCATAAGTTTATAGAAAATAGGTTTCTTATGGAATTACATTATCATTTTTTCCAATTTCGGAATAAATTATATTTAGTATAAATTTCATACTAATTTCAAATATTTCAAAAATTAAATCTTACCTATTTTAGTTTTTATTAATATATGATATACAACAATCTATTACTTGACCTAAGAGAAATATTTTCCTAAATTAGTTTGAAGGTAAATAAATATTCCATAATTGTACCAATACTAATCAAAATAATGTGTTTACACATAATTGAAAAATAAAAAGACAAATTTTATTATTTTAAGCAAATTATTTGTCATGACCCTAGTTCTCAAATCATGATGCTCCAATTATAATAATCCACTAGTAGTGAAGCTTACAATACCCTTGAATGATTAGTAATGATTTTAAGTGTAGCAATCTGTATTCTACGTGTACTTGTTCTATTTATCTGATGCTTATAAATTTCCTTGTGGAAGAATTATGAACTCGGTATCCTATGACTAGTGACAATAGAATAGGTTTAAGGTGAACTTCCCATAGATTTTTATGGTACACATTTAAGTTGACACCGACGGAAGTATTTAAACTTGAAATCATAAGGTGGTATTAGAGTATAGAGTTGAAATTGACATAGTGTATATAAGTTTTATGTTAAGTTAAATGTATTCTTGTCTAGAAATGCAATAAAATATTGAGGTTCTTGCTTGACTTCACTAAGCTAGTAGGTGACAAGTAGGTGCATCACCTAGATTGACTTATTGACATGTTAAAGGACGAAGTAGGTTCATCACCTACTAAGACTCATTTGACCATGTCATTGGGCCAAGTACACCACCTATATCTGGTCCAAGTTGAATAAAAAAATAAGGGAAAAATAGAAATCCAAGGCTAAATATTTTCAAACCCACGAGAAACAATTTGAATGGAGAAGTAGGTGCATCACCTACATAAACGTGTTCGCTGAAAATGAAGTATAAGAAAGGTGGAAAAAGATAAACCTATTAAGGTCAAAAATCTTATAAAAGTATCTTATTTTTCTCTTGTCCAAATTTTAAGCTCTTAAGTTCATATATTTCTCTCTGTCAAGATGAAGCAACCACCCTATTTTCCCATTAAGGGTTCTAACTATTTTCACCTAGTTTCTTCCAAAGCAGCCACATGATCAGCTTCGCTCCTCTATTGTTTCAAGTATATTGGAAAGTTTTTCAAAGGGAGTGAACTAGAGGTAGCTATATGTGTTGGAAGCCAAGGTTCTGCCACTCTCTTTCAAAGAATAATAGAAGGTTACTAAAAACAGTAATTGAAGGAGAATAACAGAAATAGATAGTCATGGTAAGGGCGCTGCCATAACCTTTAATTATTAGTTTACTTGAGAATTTCAGATATACTTGTTTATTTCAACTCATGGGAACGTTATTTAAAACCTTAAATTCATGTCTTTTGATTATTATTTAGTGTTGAGGACTGTTATTGTATTGATTTGATTATGGGAGGTCATAGAGTACTTAGAGAATGATTGTGGGAAGTTGTAAGGTTAGATTTATAAGCTATGGTGATGCACCATTAAATTAATGTTTTGCTAAACTCACTTCATGTTTCCTGAGAATGTTGTTTCGTGTAAATAACTATAACGGACAGAATTTTTGAAAGCAAACAATCAATTAGAAAGATTAAGGGTTGGCTATTGTTTTGATGAGATAAAATATCCCGAGTTGGTTGGTAAGTTTCTAATATTATCCTTTTAGATGAAGATAATGACGTTAAATGATAGGTTGACACTTTGTAATCTATACGAATAGGAAATTGAGGCACGTAATACTATTCGTTTTATTTTTTCTTTAGCATGAACCCAACACTTGCATTACAAAAAGTAAGCTTTCTAAGTGTCCTGCTTAGTGGTTGATCCATAGTTGCAGTTCCTACTCCCTAGAGAATTGAAGTGAGTATTCTAATATGATTTTGTTACTAAATGTATGTGCTTACTTTACCAATTATATGTTTAATCTTGTTCCATCGTCAAAGTACCCCTGACACAGATTTCCCTTATATTAATTAAAATTATCCTAGATTACAGGCTGTACAATCTGCCTATATATTGCCAACTTGCTTCAATTATTTATAGATATGTCATCTTATCACATGTTCATATATTCCCTTTCTTGGTTATTACGCCCATTGTGTTATACTTTACCTCACAGGATCACTACTTGCTCTATTGTACATATACTTGTACTTCCTTGCAATATGTATCGGTCCTTAAGTCGAATCTTTCCAAGTTCTCCATTGAATCTACTTTCATGTTTACCTTGTATTTGATATTAGTTAGTGAGTATTTGGTTACCATATAGAGTTCAAAACTCTTGGCTTATTGTTAAATCTCTTCACTTGATATGAGCTTCAATATGAGATGTCAAAATGCTTACTAAGTCATATAAGCTTGTAAGTATTACACATTCATGTCACATTTGCTTCCTATGTGATTGTTATTGTCGTATGTCCATATTAATGTCTTTTACTACGGGTACATAGTTCGAAATCTAAACTAGGATTACAATCACAAAAACAAAAATCACAAATTAGTTATAAACGTCAAAAGAACAATCACATAAAAGTTATGAAGATCAAAAAAACAATCTCAAAAGAGTTATGAAGATCAAAAAAACAATCTCGAATGTTAAAGAATCTAAATGAAGCAATCTGTATAATTATGAGTGGCTGCTAGGGAGCATGGGAGGATCCAAATTTGTGGAAATATGAGGACAACATCCTAGGGGTAAAAATTCCTTGCATGGGTCATCCTCTTTTGCCGCAGATCAGCTGGTCATTTGTATCATGTCTTATATAAATATAAAGTATAGAAATGTAAAGAAAATAATGTAACATGCACGATTCCACAAGTACAAGAATACGTGGTATCTAGTCCTTATATATTGATATTTTGTTTCACTTAGCTGTCATTTTACATATGGTTTTGTTATGCCTTACATATTCCGTAATTCTTTCATACTAACGTTCCTTATTGGGGATGCTTCATTTCATGCTGCAGGTAAATATACTCAACTAGTAGATCTCTCCAATAGAATCACTTGATACTCAACGGTTGTTGGTAAACTCCAGGTTGATTCGGGGCTTTGCCGAGTCTTTATTATGTGTATTTCATACTGGTTCAGTCATGGATCCCATTCGAGGCTTTGTAGACATTGTAGAGAAATTATCGGTATTCATAGGTTCACTTGTCACATGGATTCGTTCAGCTAGTCAACATGTGTTGTATATGAAGTTTCTCATTAGTAAATATATCTACATAGTAGTAGTTTACCTCCTCATCATAGGTGACTCGTAAAGTATGCATTCATATAGTACTTCTCCGCCTCACCTAGGGTTGGGGGTGAGAAAATTTGTATTAGAGAAGCTTGTCCTAAGAACCCTACAAACTCGTGTCTAGTTGAGCCTTACTTATGAATGTGTTGCGCGCCACATTTATAATTAGGGGGATGCTTGGACATTTATGAAATGTTACATTCCTTCATAATAAAGATCGTGTGATAGAGCGAAGTTAAGAAATAAATTTCCACTTGCACCTGATCATGCTATTGATAATATGCTTACGATGGTTAAGGTTAACAGTCGCTAAAATGTCAACCTACAACCTACAACAAAAGGATCTAAAGTTATCAAAATTGAGACTACATTGAGCTCTTTTTATTCGACGGACCCACTCCACAAGGTATGTAAAGGTAATATGTTATATGAATTTTAGGTTGCATTTTTACCATTCGTATCATGTTTGTTCAATTGAGAAAGATGTAGTATGGTAATTCATACGCTTAAAAAACTTATGGCCTACCTAGTTTCATATATGAGCTATAATATTTCTAAGAACATCTTCTTAGGAGGATGTATCAAACTCTTCCACTCCTTTTAAACCCTAAGTTATGTCGTTTTGACCCTAAATCATCATATTTTAGTCAATTTAAGCTTAGAAACATAATTAAAACATATCTAAGTAAAATAATTAAATTAAAAGTTAGAAAAATAGAAGCGAGGAAGGAGAAAAATCTCAACAACCCTAGTTCAAGAACGCAACAAGTTACAGCAGTTCCAGCCCCGAAACCTAAGTATCTTTCCGTGAATTTCATCGCCACGTATCTGGGATTTCACTAGCGGGTTCCTTTCACCCATTGGGTCCTTAGTTTTCAGTCAGATTATTGATTCTATTATCATGATTAAACCTAGGGTTTGTAGAACTTTGATAGAACTTCATGAATTTATTAAATATATGTTCCAAATCAGATTATCATGTTATTACTCAGATTATCGCATGAATTTCAGAACCCTAGTTTTGTATTTCTTTAGTTCTTAAATTACACATGCTAGGTCAGATATTTCAGACACTTCAGATATACATGACTAAGTTATAAATGCATAATTACCAGATTAATTGTTGCCTTCTCAGTTTGCATGTTCAATTTTGAGCTATCCAATATTTACAGAAATTCAGACATAAACAGTAAATTTACAGAATTCATTGGGAGTAGCATAATACCGAGTGGGACTAGGGTTTAGCGTACACAATAGTCCCAGAACTACTAGCCAAGTAGGTTGTAAGTTCCATCTGTGGTCAATCAATGTAGTGATCACGCCAGCATGCCTTTATACATTTGGCAGGGCATATTGGGTCCTCTCGATGGGGCGTATACATTGGACTCCACATTTAGCTCAAATGGTTTTATTATCGGTTATTTGTAGCTCCCACAGATCAGTCAGACTCTCTGCAGTGACAATTTAACAGTATATTCAGTATTCAGTATTAGAGAGTGTTACTTCAATTTGAGATGTCAAAATACATATTGAGTCATATAAGCTCCTAAGTATTAAACGATCATGTCGCATTTTCTTCCCTATGTCATTATTATTGTCGTATGTCCATATTCATATGTCTTCTTGTACTGATCCATAGTTCCAAATATAAACAGGGATTATGACCACCAAAAAAAATCACAAATAAGTTATGAACATCAAAAGAACAATCTCAAAAGAGTTATGAACATCAGAACAAAAATCTCAAATATTAAAGAATCTAAGTTAGGCAATCTGTATATCATGGGTGGTAGCTCAGGGGTTAAAGCCTAGCATGGGCCGATCCCAATTGGTTTAAGCGGGTGAGAGCTCAGGGGAAAAAACCTAACATGGTGAATCCTAATTTGTGGAATTATGAGGACAACATAGCAGGGGTAAACAAATGCCTAGAATTGGCCATCGTCTTATACCGCTGATCAGCTGATCATTTGTATCATATGTATTATATGATTATAAAGTACAGAAAAGTAAATAAATAACATGCACAATTCCACAAGTACAAGCAAAGGTGATATCTAATCCTTATATATTGGTATGTGGTTTCACTTAGCTCCCATTTTACATTTGGTTGTGTTATGCCTTACATATTATGTACCTTCGTTCGTGGTAACGATCCTTACTGGGGATGCTGTATTTCATGTTGCAGGTACATGTACCCAACTAGTAGATCTCCCGAATAGAAGAAATGGATACTCAATGGTTATTGGTGAGCTCCAGGTTGATTCAGGGCTTTGCTGAGTCATTATTATGTGTATTTCATAGTGGTACAGTCATGGATTCTAGTAGAGTCTTTGTAGATATTGTAAAGTTGTCATCTGTATCAATAGTTTCACTTGTCACATGTATCGGTTCAGCTAGTCAACATATGTTGTATATGTAGTTTCTAATTAGTAAATATATCTGCATAGTATTTGTTTACCTTCTAATCATAGGTGACTCGTAAAACATGTTTCATATATATGTTATTCTCACAAACCTATGACGATGGTCAATGCAAAATTTTATTAGGTAAATGCAATAATGTATATATTTATTTCAATTAGATGAAATTCAATCAAGTAATAAGTCTTATTTCACTAATATTACCGTACACACAATATTTACTTTGTATTTTTCTTGTCATCTAACGAGATATTTTGTTAAAAAAACTCTAAACATTTTAAAATAATATATTTTGAAGTTAGATGATCTTGTTAACTTGATAATACATTTTTGACATATAATACTTTAATTTAAATCATATATATATATATATATA
>NC_028642.1:17086504-17117926 GCF_001406875.1 Solanum pennellii | reverse complement strand
ATATATAAGATAATCTTAGGTCCACCTACGTGGCGCCACCACAAACAAGAATTCCCTTTTAAATTTATTTATTTCCAAAACTAGTCTTTCCCTTTCATGAAAAGTTGTGACTTTTATGAAGACTTGTGACTTTAATAAAGAGTTGTGACTTTTATGAAGTTGTGGCTTTTATAAAGAGTTACGACTTTTTTGAAGAGTTGTCACTTTTTTGAAAAGTTGTGACATTTATAAAAAAAAATTGAACTTTAATGAATAGTTGTAACTTTTATGAAAAATTGTGATCTTTCCTAAGGGTTACAACTTTTCCAAATAGTTGTGACCTTTCCGAAGGGTTGCAACTTTTCCAAATAGTCGTAACCTTTCCGATAAGGCACAATAAACATTTTGTTCATGTTGACCTTTGTTGTATATAAATAGAGGTTTTTTTGTCTCATTTAAAACAATGAAAATTCTAAACCTCCTTTTCTTCTTCTTCTTCTTCACAACTAAATATTTATTCATGTTGAGTGACTCGCTGACATCATTGCTTATGTTACAAATCTTGGTATGTAATTTTACAATTATTAATTTATACTTATGTTATTAAGAATAAATGATAATATAGTATTTTATTTTTAATTACTGATAGGTTTAAAATATTATTTTATAAAATTTGTGGCGATTATGAAAATTTCTATGTTTTTCAAAGACTTGTGACCTTTTCGATAAGACACAATAATCATTTATTACACTACCCGTTGTTGTTTATAAATAAGCATTTATTCTGTTATCACAGAACTTGGTATATTTTATACAATCATTAATTTATGCTTATGTTATTAATTTCTATTTTTGAATGCATGTTTTAATCTTTGTTGTTTATATTTATGCTTTTATTTATTGTGTTGAAATATGTATGTCAAGAGTTTTATGTAATCATTAAACTATTGGTGTCATGTAGATTATAATTTTTTAATTTTTAAAATAAATGACTTTAATGTTTTCAATGGCTAAAAGACAATGGGGTGTCCAATAATGGACTTTTGAGTGTTAAAAGTTATGTTGATTCCACACTAATCAAAAGTGTTGACTCAACCTTAATCAAAAGTTTGCTTTGAAATGGTTGATTAGAGTCAATGAATTACACCTCAAAGTAGGATGAATCCAAAATAATGAATACTAAGTAAATAGTTATATCTAAGACTGGCGGCGGTACCGGAATCGGGTGAACCGGACCGGTAAGTTCCGAAACCGGGACGGAAACGGTACTGTGCGAACCGCTACCGTTCCGGAACCGGGACCGGACCGGACCGGTAAACCGGTAAAATTTGTCATGTTCCGTCCCGGTCCGAAAGGGAACCGATAGTCTACCAGACCGGTAACCGGGACGGACCGGTATTTAAAAAAAATATTTAAAACTTAAAGATTTAATTTTTTAATTGAATATAATTTTTATTATAATAATTAAAAAATTAAATTTCAAACTTTAAAAGTTAAAAAAATTTAAATTTTCAAACATTAAAGTTATAAAATTTGAATTTCAAACTCTTAAAATTTAAATTTAAAAATTCAAACTTTAAAGTTTAAATTTAAAATTTTCGAACTTTTAAAGTTTGAAATTTAAATTTTGTAACTTTAATGTTTGAATTTAAAATTTCCAAACTTTAAAAGTTTGAATTTAAAAATTTCAAACTTTAAAAGTTTGAAATTTAAATTGTATAACTTTAAAGTTTGAATTTAATATTTCCAAACATTAAAGTTTACAAAATTTAAATTTCAAACTTTAAAAGTTCGAAAATTTTAAATTTAAACTTTAAAGTTTGAATTTTTAAATTTAAATTTTAAGAGTTTGAAATTCAAATTTTATAACTTTAATGTTTGAAAATTTAAATTTTTTTAACTTTTAAAGTTTGAAATTTAAATTTTGTAACTTTAATGTTTGAATTTAAAATTTCCAAACTTTAAAAGTTTGAATTTAAAAATTTCAAACTTTAAAAGTTTGAAATTTAAATTGTATAACTTTAAAGTTTGAATTTAATATTTCCAAACATTAAAGTTTACAAAATTTAAATTTCAAACTTTAAAAGTTCGAAAATTTTAAATTTAAACTTTAAAGTTTGAATTTTTAAATTTAAATTTTAAGAGTTTGAAATTCAAATTTTATAACTTTAATGTTTGAAAATTTAAATTTTTTTAACTTTTAAAGTTTGAAATTTAAATTTTGTAACTTTAATGTTTGAATTTAAAATTTCCAAACTTTAAAAGTTTGAATTTAAAAATTTCAAACTTTAAAAGTTTGAAATTTAAATTGTATAACTTTAAAGTTTGAATTTAATATTTCCAAACATTAAAGTTTACAAAATTTAAATTTCAAACTTTAAAAGTTCGAAAATTTTAAATTTAAACTTTAAAGTTTGAATTTTTAAATTTAAATTTTAAGAGTTTGAAATTCAAATTTTATAACTTTAATGTTTGAAAATTTAAATTTTTTTAACTTTTAAAGTTTGAAATTTAAATTTTGTAACTTTAATGTTTGAATTTAAAATTTCCAAACTTTAAAAGTTTGAATTTAAAAATTTCAAACTTTAAAAGTTTGAAATTTAAATTGTATAACTTTAAAGTTTGAATTTAATATTTCCAAACATTAAAGTTTACAAAATTTAAATTTCAAACTTTAAAAGTTCGAAAATTTTAAATTTAAACTTTAAAGTTTGAATTTTTAAATTTAAATTTTAAGAGTTTGAAATTCAAATTTTATAACTTTAATGTTTGAAAATTTAAATTTTTTTAACTTTTAAAGTTTGAAATTTAAATTTTGTAACTTTAATGTTTGAATTTAAAATTTCCAAACTTTAAAAGTTTGAATTTAAAAATTTCAAACTTTAAAAGTTTGAAATTTAAATTGTATAACTTTAAAGTTTGAATTTAATATTTCCAAACATTAAAGTTTACAAAATTTAAATTTCAAACTTTAAAAGTTCGAAAATTTTAAATTTAAACTTTAAAGTTTGAATTTTTAAATTTAAATTTTAAGAGTTTGAAATTCAAATTTTATAACTTTAATGTTTGAAAATTTAAATTTTTTTAACTTTTAAAGTTTGAAATTTAAATTTTGTAACTTTAATGTTTGAATTTAAAATTTCCAAACTTTAAAAGTTTGAATTTAAAAATTTCAAACTTTAAAAGTTTGAAATTTAAATTGTATAACTTTAAAGTTTGAATTTAATATTTCCAAACATTAAAGTTTACAAAATTTAAATTTCAAACTTTAAAAGTTAAAAAAATTTAAATTTTCAAACATTAAAGTTATAAAATTTGAATTTCAAACTCTTAAAATTTAAATTTAAAAATTCAAACTTTAAAGTTTAAATTTAAAATTTTCGAACTTTTAAAGTTTGAAATTTAAATTTTGTAAACTTTAATGTTTGGAAATATTAAATTCAAACTTTAAAGTTATACAATTTAAATTTCAAACTTTTAAAGTTTGAAATTTTTAAATTCAAACTTTTAAAGTTTGGAAATTTTAAATTCAAACATTAAAGTTACAAAATTTAAATTTCAAACTCTTAAAGTTTGAAATTTTTAAATTCAAACTTTAAAGTTATAAAAATTAAAAATTGACAATATTAAAAATTAAATATAATACAACAATATTAAAAAACAAATTAAGGCGAATAACCTTTATTTTTATTCATATTTATTTGATATTACAATTACATTTACAAAAATATTAATAGAGTATTAAAAGTTTTAATCTACACAGCCACCTTGTAAGAAGGGTTCTTGTTTCAATTAAATCTCGAATTATCATACTTTTACTAATAGTTGGTGCCACCATATAGATGAATAGATGATTTTGTGATTTAAAAGAATGAAATTTATGGGTATAAGTAAAAAAATGGGTTAAAGTGTCATTTTTAAAACATTAAGGTATTAAAAAAGTTTGGGGTGGGGTAGGAGTGTAAGTGGCTGGAATTTTGGTCAAATAGCCGTTGGGGGGCCCACTAGCCGTTACCCAACGACTATAAACTGATAGATCAAAAAAAAAATTTGACCAGACCGGACCGGACCGGTCCGACAATGAACCGGTAATTTCTAGAACCGGGAGGGACTGGTAAATCCTGATTTTCATCCAGTTACCTGTCCCGGAACCGGACCGAACCGGTCTATTCCGGGACTAACTGGTAACTACACGGAACCGAACACGACCGAAACGAAACGGACCGAAAACCGGGACTTACCGGTTGCGCTGCCAGACTTAGTTATATCCTTGTAGATATTAGATTAAAGTTGCAAAAAATAAAGTTTTAGCCATATTGATCGAAACATAAACAACAAAATATGCCTTTTGGATATCAAAGTACTGTCATAGGCTGCGAATGATTTTGCATACGGGACTTGCCAAGACATCATTTAATCCAAATTATTTGAGTGAAATATATTGTTTCCTTGAACTCCAAGAGACGTCCTTTTAAATATTAATTAACTTATCAAGTACACAACTAATTATATAAGATGTATAATATTTATATTTTATATGTAGAGGTATTAAATAAGATAAAAACTATCGCAATTGATGAATAAAATATTTGTACCAATTTTTTAAAATACAAATATAGTATAGACAATGAAACAATTATATATATTTTCTAAAGATTTTGGTGATGAGTAACTACAATAAAATGATAAATTAATGATAAAATACATAAAAATTTAGAATCAAATCTTTTTGGTTTAAGATTAAAAAAATTCATTTCATCTTTGGATAAAACATTCTTGACAATTTATTTTAGGTCTGTACCCACTCAAAACCACTTATATTATCAAATGTTCGTAAATACATTATTGACGTAGTTCACCACTGCGTGAAGCACAATCAATTTACCTAGTACAAGTATATACCAAAATCTCCACTCATTCATGAAAAATTTTATGTAATAAAATTACTATTAAGTAAATAATAAAAATTAAACTAATAGAAACTTAAACTGGCCTTATAAGTAGTCATATGAACCTTTCTTAGTCTAAAAAATGAAATATAAGATATCGTAAATAAGTAAACCAAAAGGGCAATATTCATATAGTAATAACTAGATTGAAGAAAACTTAATGAGAGTCTAGATCACATAAGTAGAATTGATAAATAAAGTCATTCTTTTATCTCTAGGCAAAAAAAAAAATTGTGACACTTTTTTAAATTTAGAAAGGATATTTAGAAACATAAATCTACATCACAAAGTAAATTGTTAAAAAAATGAATTTAGGCTACATCAAGTTAACTTCAAATATTGGAACATTAAACACAATTGTATATATTAAGCAATTTTTTTTATTATATCATTAAATTTATTTTCCTCAAGTACTCGAGGTTATGGAATATAGACTCTTTTGGATAAAACAACTTACTTCATCACAATAGTGGTATCTCATATTCTGCAAAATTTTGAACTCACTCATTGATAATAAGTCACACCAAAAAAATAAAAATGCAAGAATAAGAATAGTAGAAGATCAAAAAAAATTGTGGTTGAAAAATGAGAGGAAACCCCTCTATTTATAGTCAACAGAGGGTATGAACAGATATTTTTTGTGGTTTATCTAAAAAGTCATGACCTTTTCAAAACGTCGCAACTTACTGGAAAAATCGTAACTCGTAGAAAATGTCATTACTCTTTGAAAAAGTCACAACTAATCGAAAAATCAAAAACATTTGGAAAGAGTGGCAACTTATCAAATTAGTCACAACCTATGTAAAGGATATTAAGTAAATTAATATCCTGACGTAGAAGTCATTAGTACAGAGATTTTTAACAAAAGAGTACAATTCCAAAAAATTAACCCAATATAAAAAGTCTTGTCCGATAATCAAGTCACATTAGACCATACTATTTTTAAAAGCTGCCTTTTAAATGCCACACTCTCTAAGCTTCAACTGATGATACCTTTATATAAGATCAATCATAAAGAAGCTAGTTCAACATGTTGTCAATTATGGAATGATATACTTATTCTTAATTGTGATGTTGTTTAACTGAAGGTAGTCGATACACATTTTGAGAGAATCGTATTTTTACATATGAAAGGATTATGGAACCCAAGGGAAAGACTAGATATGATGAATCTTTTATTTTGAAGGTGTTCCATTTTTTATGCCAAACTGTAGAAACTTTTATTCAACCAAATAGCAAATGTACACCACTAGTTTGTTTTTGACTCCGGAACTTCAACTCAAGAGATCAACTATATATCTATACTAAATATTTATAGAAAATTAGTCTAGACACAGATAAGTATTTTGTTGATCAAGAATTGGTTTCCACTTCAGTAGGAAATGTCCTCTAATATGGTATTGGAGGTAAAATTTCATTTAATCTCTTGGCAGCAGGTTCATTGTTGTGAAAATTGCGTTAAATACCTTTCACTCCAAATGTGATAGACACTTTTTGAATATAACCAACCCAATAATTCTGCAACTTGTCCACTTATATGCGCTGTATTCGATATCCATTGTAGTTCATCTTCCCCGCTTCCTATTTCTCTAGGAATTTTCATCAATGTCGAGAGTGAAACCCATACCCTTGTCGAACATCCAAACTTGAAAAGAAAATGACTGAGTGATTTTGTTGAGAATGTGTTACACATTACATAACTAGCAGGAACAGTTATACTCCATTTTCTTAATCTATGAATTGTTGAAACTCTTTGATAGACGTTGAGCCATAATATAAGTTTAATGTCTTAGCAACATACCTTTTGAAAGTGTGAGGACCTTCTATGGATATTTTGGGAATCGTTGTTGGAATAACTTGTACATTTACTTAATACTGATCATTCCTTGCTGAAAATACTTCTGTAGATCATCAACCATATTCATATTCGTTAACCATTTTCCAGCCTCAAGGATATTTCTAACAAGCCAACATTCTTGTTTAGGAATTGTTGACTTATCCAGAGATCTATCCTTGATTTAGAAGTTGTTAATCCAATGACAAATAAATTGTCTTTCTTTAAATCCACGACCCAAAACAGTTTACATAAAGCTTCCTTGTTGCATAGGTTGTAGTTTAACAAACCTACGCCTCCAAAAGATTTGGGCCTACATAAGGTTTCCTAAGCCATCAAAGCTCTTTTTGTGATCCCTCTCCATAAGAAAGTATGAAAAATACTACTGACCAATTAGAACACTTTTTTCGGTAGCAGGAACACTTTAGCCTAATACGTCTACCTCTCGAATATCACACTTTAGATCAGTTGAATTCGACAACCATAATATATAAACTTTGTTATCCAAAATTTAATTGTTGTGGTCTTATCTCCACTAGTGGCATGCATTGGAATATAGTGATATTCCTTGAGGACAAGGGAACTCAAGGTATTTTAAATAAATTTCTCCAAGTCTAAAGTGCATTTCATATAATAGTTGATTTTTCAATTCTTCATATACTTAAGTGATATATATTGAGATTTTGAACAAATTGTCCTACAACCCCAAAACCTCCAAAAATTGATAGAAAGCTTGTAGTAATAGTAGTTGGAAAGAGGTTTTATCCGCTCGATTGAAAAATATAAGATCATCAGCAAAACAAATATTTACAAGATTAATTTTGATGCAGTTAGGATGGTAACTGAAGATTGGGTTCAACTGGAGTTGTTCCAGAAATATGTTAACGTACTCCATTGCTCATAAAAATAAGTACGGGGACAAGAGGTCACCTTGCCTTTGACCATTAGTTCCTTGGAATTTTTGAGTGAGACTTCCATTCATTAATAAAGAGTAGTTTATAGTCGTAATACACTCCATTCAGAAATTAACAAATTTGATCTGAAAACCAAACTCCAGCAATGCAATTTTTTATAAATTCCACTTGAGTCATTCATAGGCTTCCCTAATATCAATCTTAATAAGGCATCTAGGGGAGAATTCTTCTTCGTAATAACCATTAACCAATTTTCAACAACTTTCTTGAATCTAGTCGTTATTAATTTATAAATAGTGTTTACAAGGTTGTTCAGGAACCAATAGACCTACATTCCTTGACATAAATTGGATTTTTATCCTTTGGAATCAAGGTTATTGTGGTATAGTTAATCATCAATAGACCACTTTCAACATTTTGCAAAATCCTTGATACCTCTTTTACTAAAGTGAGTTGTTGAAATCTTGTCCAGTTGTAAACATCCTTTGCCACTTCAATGTTTAGATAAGAAATCTCTACAAAGTTGAATAACGATAGAGACCCAAAACAATTAGGGATAAAAGAATTATGATCTATTTTATTAATTATAAAATAGTAGGATTTACAAGATATTTATACAAGTTATTGGAGTCGTATTTATCTACTGATTTCAAGTTAATGACCGTTATCCATATTGAGAAATTCCTAATTTGGTGTTGATAAATTAGGTACAGTCCACACCCTCCCTCAAACTAACGCTGTGTATCACAAAACATGAGTTTGGACAACAAATAATTGTGTCTACTTCTTCACATGGCATTTGTAAATAAATCAACCAGTTGATCTTTAGAGGATATATACTTTATGCTAATACTCCAATCTTCAACAAGTTATCTAATGTAGCATCTATGTTCTTGGTGTTTTCATGATGGACGGGGTTTGTTGCTATTCTAATTGCACTAGTTGTCGCCATACAATGTAATTGATCCTTTCATTTCGATGTAGAGTTCTAATAGGAACCTTTATAACCAAATAATTTTAGAGTCGTGACGCCATGAGGATACACCCTTGGCGGGATTACCTCCCGAGAACCATTATTAGCCCCAAGAGAACCCTTTTCCTGACTTACTTACTCAGCGGAGGACTTAACTTATCAAAGATAAATCACATATTACTTAGAATGTCATAAAGAAAAAAATTCAACTAGCCAATTAGGTAAACTCTAGTCTCCACATAAGATAATGAAAATGAAAAGACTAAAGAAATATAATTAATAGTGTATCAAGCCTCTAATCAAAAGGGATGTCGTGACAAGACCCCCAATCATCCAAACAACTGAAGCACTAAAAGAAACATCTCTCCGAAAAGCGAGGAGGCACACCAACTAGCTCTGAGTGCTTAACTGGATCAACGCGATTATGGATGTTGATCTTGATTACCTGTCTCTGCATCAAAAAACGATGCAGACCAAATGACATCAATTCATAGAATATACTATTATGTGAGGAGAATACTAAACATATCATAAACTTCAATGGAATCTGAAAAAAACACTTACCTTGACTTTACTCTACTAGTGGAAAACATAACTCAATAAAAAGCAATAAAACACATGCAATGTATACAAATATTTAATAATAGTAGAAAGAAACTCAGTTCATTAAAAAATTCAATAACAAAGCCAACTTTAATCATGTGATAAAGTAATATAGTTTCTATGAGAGTTTCTCCAACCGATAACAACCACTATGAGCCTAAGTGCGGATACAACGTCTTGCCCACAATTTCAAAATTGTCGTATACATTTTTGTGATATTGGACGCCATAACTAAGTGGATCCACTAGTTTGTGTTAAAAAGCACCAAGAAATCAACTAAAAAATATGATCATGTACTACTCATGATAGTTACATGGTATATGGAGTCTTGATTCATTATTAACTTGTGTCCCCATATCCCTGCTCAATACTACTCCCAAAATGTACTTAGATCATATGTTTCTAAAAAAATCTTCTTTCTTTGGTCTGACTTAATTACTCAAAACTAAGCTTAAAATCTCTCTTAGAATCGATGTTGCCTTTCTTTCTCAAATGTGAAAACATTTCTAACTTTTGGGAATATGTAGTTCCCGTATAACCTTTTGAGAAATGAACTTTACTCTTAATTCTTTAGTCAACACGAAACTTAAGTCCTAAGGTAAGGTTAAAATGTTTGCAAAAGTCTTTTGAAATAAATATGAACTTCGCTTGACTTACCTCCTAACTTCTAGGACACGACTCTTAACTTTCCTTGAATTGAATTATGGATTAATGGTGCATTATCTCATGTTTATGGATGATTCAAACATGTTCACATGTACCTTAAAGAATTGGAATCAACTAGAAAACATAGGGATGATACTAAGGAACTAGTATGTAAAGATGGAAGAAGAATAGTAAGAATTGTCTTCCCTGGCACTATGAGAAGCACAAGTGGAAAACCCTTGAAATTCAAAGACAGGATTAGGGTGCTCTGGCTTGCGCAGGTCCACAGAGCCCAAAATTCAGAGACCCCTTTTTAGGGATCTAAGAGAGATAAAACCCTAGGACACTCCCCTGGTACTCCCCGACATTGCTTCATCGTTTTTAAACTCGAGACTCTCTAATTTCATATGGGTCCTTCCCCAACAGCTTTGAATGAGTTATACCCTCAATATATACTATATTCAACTAAAAATTTCACCCAAAACATGAATCAAATATCAAGGAAAATTCAACAATACAACCCACAATAATTCAATAGAATTTAATCAAGAACTCAAAGGATTTAATTTCAAATCTTATACTTCACTGAATTGAATCATGATTGGCGCACGGGTGAACCAACCCAATGCAATGTGATCTCACATACCTCGTAGAATTGAATGCATGGAGAATCCACTATACAAACTCGAACATTCTTGTCTTAAGTTTTTTCTTCTTGTTTCTCCTATTTTCTCTTCTCTCCAAGCCCTAGTATGAACATAGAATTTTCTAAACTGTCTAAAATCTTCTTTGAGCCCAATTAAACTCTTAAAAATAAATTAAAATAATTGGGTAAGGAAAATACTGAAATACCCTCTAAAAAATACCGATTAGACTTTAATTATTTGAATAACCCAACTTCAAATGGGCATATCTCACTCATACGAACTCCAAATTGCACAAATTCAGTGGTGTTAGAAAAATTATTCCAAGATCTTTCCTACGATCTTTGGAAACTCATATAAATAATCCTGAGCTAGGAGTTATTGTCGTTTGAAGTTAACCAAAAACACAATTTAACATACTTAACAAATTTTTCAGATTTCTATATACTTTCCAAAATGTCTATTTCTATTTCTTAACTTCTTCCTAGTTATTTTAATTTGCAAGATTTTACAGTATTTACCCATTTAGAACATTCATCCACGAATTAGATTACTCTTATTAGCTATGTGCAAAACATAAATAATTCAATCAAACACCCAACAAGAAAATCTAACACATCAAATATATAAATTATAGAGTACTAAAAAGAGAATTAGTACCTTGATCTGGAACATCTCATGTTTCAAAGAGATATGGATATATCTTCTTCATATCTTCCTCTGCTTCCAAAGTGGCTTCCTCAACAAAATGGTTTCTCCAATGAACTTTGACTAATGCTACTTCCTTAGTCCTCAATTTGAAAGGTTTGCGATTTAGAATCTGGACAAAAATCTCCTCATAAGATAAACTATCTTTGATCCCAGTATCTTCAGTTTGTTTGATAAATGAATGATCGCACATGAACTTCTTCAACATGTAGATGTGAAATACCGAATGAATTGCAGCTAACTCTTGTGGTAGCTCAAACTCATAAGATACATTACCTATCATTTTTGATCTTATGTAAGGGGCGATATACTGTTGACTAAGCTTCTTATTCTTAAAAAATCTTACAATACCTTTCATGGGCGAATCTTTCAAGTATACCCAGTCATTTACTTAAAATTCTAACTTAATTCTTCTAAGATAGTTGTAGGTTTTCTTATGACTCTGTGCAATTTTCAACCTCTCTAGAATCACTTTAACCATATCCATAGCTTGACGATATAAATGTGGTCCTATCAACCCTGCTTCACCAACTTCAAAACATCAATATGAGATCTATATCTTCTTCCATAAACATCTCCATAAGGAATCATTTCTATGCTAGTGTGGTAACTATTGTTGTAAGCAAATTCAATAAGATGTAAGTGATCATCCCAATTGCCTTTGAAATAAATCACACAAGCCATCAACAGATCCTATAAGGTCTTAATAGTGTGCTCTGCTTTACCACTTTTATAAGGATGAACGGAAGTACTTAAGTTATCTTTTGAACCGAAACCTTTAGGGAATAATTTCCAAAATTGTGTATTAAATTGCGAATCCTTGTCTGAAATAACGGTGACAAAAACTGCAAAAAGTGAGTAGATTTATTCATTCTATCAAGAATCACCCAAATAGAATCATGTTTCATGCTAGACATTGGTAAACCTAGGATGAAATACATATTAATCATTCCCACTTTTATTTCGGAATTTCTATATTCTATGCCATAATATCGGGCCTTTGGTGCACTACTTTAACTTGTTAGCATTTCGGACCCTTAGAGTTAAATTCTAAAATGCCCTTCATACTACTCCACCAATAGACTTCCCTCAAATAGTGATACATCTTTGTTCCTTTATGATGCACTCTTTGAGTTCATCCACTCTTCGTACACAAAATCTATCTTGATACCTCAATACACCATCTCTCCATTGCTCAAAATCCATTACTTTTTTCTTATGAAAATTTGCCTTTAATTCAAGAAAAATTGGGTCTTTATCCTTCTTCTATTTCACTTCTTATACTAATGAAGATCCATCTTCATTCCTCACCACTACTATCCTTTTGTCAAATCCAATAAGTGAACTCCCAAGTGTGAAAGTCTGTGCACATCCTTTGCTAATTCTTTCTTATCTTTCTCAAAGTGGTGGTGGTACCCATAATCAACATGTTAAAGTCATAATAAACAACATTAGCCCTACATAGTGGTAAATGATACTCATGTCTTAATCCTTAAGTAATTCTTACCACCTCCTTTGTCTAAGATTGAATAAATTTTGAGTTAATACATACTGAAGACTATGATCAGTGAATAAATCTACATGAATATTATACAAATAATGACGTCATATATTCAAATCAACTAATACCATAGACAACTCTAAGTCATGGTTTGGAGGTAAAAACCTTCATACGAGGAAGTTCTAATTGAGATTTTAGAGCAGCAGGTTTAGAACTTGAGAAACAAGAAGTTGCCTTTGTGAAATTACTATAAAGAATATCATATAGTGGAGGGTGATACTTGGAGGCCGAGGATGATATAATGACCCGATATCCATGTCTTTTTCCTTCTACGTCGACTCTAACTTGAGGTAATGAGATCCTCTTGGCTTGTCCTACGTTTTGGAGTCATGTGGTTTATGTGTTTCCATGATTTCCTTATGTTATGCATGTTCATGAAAAATTTGTGTTTTGAAGAAATGAGTTTGCGTGATTGATTTTCATCAAGTTATTGTGCATTGAGTATGAGTTGCCTATAGAGTCTAGGAGATAATATGATGGACCTGTTTTTCGTTATTCTTTTGAGTATGAGTGGCATATAGGCTCCAAATAATTGTGTTTAGCATGATTTTAGCTTGGAGAAGGGAGTTACTCCTTGAAGATGAAGAATTTTAAAATTTCCTACTTTACTTATGGTAAATTGAGTATGTTTCTCTTGGAGTTAACATTTTATCATTGGTTGTGTGCATTTTGATTACTTACATGCATGCTAGGTTGCTAAACTTGAGTAATTTTCGTTACGAAGGCCTAGAATCTCGCCGGGGATGAATTTTCCTAAGGGGGAGATAATGAAACACCTTAGAATCTAGTAGGCTAAACTAGGGCTAAGTGAGACACCAACACCAAAAAGGGAGAAAGTTTGGGCAGACTTCACCAAGCGCTACCTCACCTCACACGACCACCATGAAGATTCTTGGTGAGGACCAGGAGTGACGGTGAAGTCCGTGGAGGGATAAGCAATATCTAGGCTACACTGCCCCAAACAATAATCCTCCCTAAGAGCCACTTGACGGCTCGTGAAGGACACTAAAGCCGTCGGAAGGGTCATGATCCTAAGTTAGTCATTGGGGGAGAAAGGGGTGGCACCGTAGCCACTCGTCCAAGGACCAACGAGTGAATATCGGCTCGGCGTAAGGACCATGAGTCTTGGGGCTCACCTGGTGAAGTGGTAGTGACTATAAGTTAAGGATTAATTAATCTTTCTTATTTTTGAAGTGGTAGTGACTATAAGTTAAGGATTAATTAATCTTTCTTATTTTAATTATATCAAAGACATGTCGTTTTGCCTAAGTCTTTGACTCTTATATAAGTTATTTTAAATCAAAAACTTATATGTTCAAGACGTTATTTCCAAAAATGAAAACAAATCCCCAAAAGTTCGTACTCTCAAAATAATTCTCTCTCTAGAATATTGAAGAAGAAAAAGAAGTAGAGGAAGAAGAAGAAAAAGAGGATTCAGTATAGGGTTCAAGAAAAAGTTTCCATACTTCAATTTCTTTGGTCTTTGCTAGTAAGTTATGATAGTTTTCATCCATGGAGTTCTAAAATTCTCTAATATGAAAAGGTAGAAATTCCCAATTTGTTAGGGTTTTCTTCAATTATCATAGGTGCTTTGCAAAGTTCATTTAAATGATTGAATTATGTTAAATTTATGTATGAATTGATGAATTACTATGATTTTATGATCATATCCCCGTAAAACAATTTAAACACTCATGTTTTCAAGTTATGAATCATGTGATGTCACATTTTTAATGTAAAAGGAGATTTTTATTAAATTAAGCATATATTTCTAGCTCTACATGAAGTTATTATGAAACCCAAATCTAACCTATGTTTTCTAAGTAATAATGATTGAAACTGGGCTTTGATCCTCAAGAGTTAAATTGGACTATTGCATGTTCTTATGAAGTGTATGCCATTGTTTTAAGGGTCTTTGAGAGAAAAGTACCAATGATAATTATGTTATTGTGTTATTTAAAGGATATTTTCATAAACACAAATTAGCATGATGTCAAAGGTTTCCTCACATAATAATGCTTCTTAGGTTGAAAGGTTTTCTCACCTAATTAAATTAGAGGCTAAAAATTATTATCAATACATCATGGATGGTGAAGGTTTTCTCACGCATGGTATAAGGATCTAGTCAATAATAAGGTAAGTCAAGACTTGGTAAATATTTTGTGGGTTTTATAATTATTATCGAGTGGAAATTGATGTAAGATGGAAGCTCCCATGAAGTAAAGTCTGGGTTTCTCAAAGCAGTCTCTTTATATGAAAGCTCGTTCGAGTAGAGGACATGTTTCTACTAGCAATCTCCTTATACCGTAGCTATGTGCCCCCATAGATATAGTATCTATTGAATCCACATAAGCTAGAAGTCCATGGTTCTTCTAAGGCAAGTAGGACAACCCTTTTGGGTATGGGAGACACCACCATATCATGTTATAGCTCATATTGTCTTTGTGTATGTCAGGACCCAAATCCAGTCGTGAGTGACACCTACACTTAACCTCCTAGATGGGCAAACCAAAGATTCAACCTCAAAATATATTAATCATTCACCTTACAAAGTACTAATCATAATGTAGAAGCATAAATCTCATTACTGTAAGAAACACACATCCATAATAATCTACTATATGTCATTCCAAAAACATGAAAGTCATCACATTCAGAAAATATAATTTTTAAATAGTAAGTCTAAGAGTATAAAAGACATCAAAATAATTAAATAAAATGGTTTATACCCGAAAACTAAGGACATCATGCCATGAACGAGAGAATCCAACATGATCTTGAATGAGTAGCTCAACCTGGAACCTGATATACTTGAGATTGGCTAGAGCTGAAGGTGAGTCAAAGTTGCCGGTACACTCACTACACTCCATAAAAGGAAAACAAAGGAAAACACAAGTAGGGCTCAGTACGGCGCAACATGTACTGAGTGGGGATCATCAGCCAACCCAAAAAATAAGCTAATATACAATGAAAAATAGTATGAAATTAACTATGACACTTAACCGGTAGCTACCAACAAAAAACATGAACAAGTGCAACAGAAGCCAATACACAATCACTCACAACATCCTGGACACTATGGGGACTCATGCCTCCACACCACGCTCATTTGGGAAGTGGGTTATTTGAGATTGAGTATAATAAGTTAATTCAATAAATTTTTTCTATAATATTAATTTATCGGAACGTGACACTCCGATCTAGTTATACTATGTCGGAACGTGACACTCCAATCCATGAATACATCGTCCAAATGTGAGACTCCGATCCAATAATACTGTGAAGGAACGTGACAGTCCGATCCAATAATATTGTGTCGGAATGTGTCACTCCGATCAAATAATATCATTATTTATTAATTATTATCACCACTTTTAATTCATTAACAATATTTCATCAAGGCTTCTTTATTCAAGGAATCACTTCGATGGAGAGGGTTCAAGATCATAAATTCAAGTGTTTCAGAATTGTAGACCAACTCCAAATCACACAACCAAGAAATCGCTATTGAGAATCTATCTATCATATAGAAATAAACATAACCTACCTCCACTAAAAAACCCAAGTCAAACAAGTTACTTCTTCAATACTTTTCCTTTTCTGAATGTCGTCGAACACTTCCAATCTATGCAATTTTGTAGTTTGTAAGTTAACAAATCTATCGATACTCATATGACTCTATGTATAGACTAGACCAAAAATTCATCAAACACAAATCTATTCTCAAGATCCTAATCTGAGGTCCATTAACATGTCAAGTCTCTTGTTTCTTATATTCAAGCCTAAGTTAATTCTTTATTTTTCATAATAATATACCACACTTATATTTAATTACCTATCTCAATTTGTTTAACCTTAGATTAAGTTGTGATGATCAAAAGAATAAAACTTAAAACAGAGTACAGGTTTGGAACTAATGCATACCTAAATTTCAATTCGGTGGCCAACCATTAACTATTCTAACACATCACAATTCTCTACTCATCATTACACTATCATTAATTTATCGTTGTACCTTAATTATCTTTAGACAAGAAGCCTGCAAACAATTTTATACTTTTTTTAAATTAACAATCATATATTTATCTAAAAGAGAAACCTAGGCTCACCTTCGTGGCACAACCATAAACCAACATTCCTTTTTAAATTTATTTATTTCCAAAACTAGCTCTCCCTTTTCATGATAAGTTGCAAATTTTATGAAAATGACATTTTGGAAAAGTTGTGACTTTTAAAAAAAGGTTTGACTTCTATGATAAGTTGCAACTTCTATAAAAATTGTGACTTTTATGATATGTTGTGACGTTTCTAATGGATTCTAACTTTTCCAAAGAGTTGTGACCTTTCGGATAAGGAACAATAAACATTTGTTCACACTATCTTATGTTGTCTATCAATAGAGGAATTTTGTGCAACTATAATTAGTAGGGGCTTTTTCCCGCTAATGGGTAGTCAAATTCAAATACATTAATTATGTTTTTCTGAAGTTAGTTTCATTCTTGAAAATTTTCATGGAGGATAATCTTAACTATAAGTCAAGTGAATGATGGAACTGTGATAATTTTTTCCCCTATTAGGGTGACATTTTTTTAACTCTGTTAAGTTTCAGCAAGGATGATTGAAAGTTGATCTTTTCTTTTGTCCCTTTCTAAAGGTTTCTTCATATAAACAAAGAAAATTGATTTCAATTTCAATGTGATACGCTGCTAAAATGGTTGATGGTTGAACTTATTACATTTGATTCTTTAATAAACAAATCGTTTATTTCTTCCATTATTGTTTGTATGTTTTTTTATTTCATATTCATTAATTAAACTTCTTATAAAGTGTGTTTCATTTCTCAAAGTTTCCATCCTCCTATTTCATTAAGATTAATTTTATACTATAAATCATAGTGATTGATGTATCTATTTCAACTTTTTTTTTTCAATTTTGGTGACTTTTTTTTAATTATTTTTAAAGACCGGTGACGATGATTGGAAATATATATTTTTGGGGAAAATTTCTTGTGCGTTATGCTATATTTTATAGCACAAAACAACAAATATTTGATAACTAATGCGGAACCAATGATGAAGTTTGTTAAAAGAACCAACATGATTTCTCTCTTGCTTGCCACAATTAGTATATTATTCTAATTGTTTTTTCTTGGGAACAAACATTTTTTGTATGTCATTGCACTATCCCTAGAATATTTGTATAGAGACAGTTAGTTCACGTCTTTTATTACAAATTAACTAATTTGTCCTATTTCTTGTTCTCTTCTTTTTGGGCATAGAAGATATCAAGTTTTTGTGAAACTAATATCCAAAATACAGTATATCAAATATTTTTTATCGGCAATAAGTATGCACGTTCACAGAGCGTACTATAGCCTTTGCCGACATTAATAAACTATCATTTGATTCGATCTTGCTATAGACTTCAGAGACATATATACAGAATACCAATTGCCTCTGAAAATACATATTTATCGATAATTAAGCTATTAATTATCGTTAAAGATAGTTTTTATGTAGTGATAACTCATTCCCTTTGATAAAGTCTTATATATGTTTTTGATAACGAAGTAACAACTCTTTCTTTTGGCTTCTTTCAATTAATTTTGTGAACCATAAATTTGAAAACAACCTAAAAGAATATATATTTTGAAAAATATATTAAATAACATGTCTTTTTCTTCTTGATTGTTAGGAAAGTAAGGTCGTCTTTATTATTATTTTTCATATTTGTGAGTTCAAGAGCTCATAAAATTATGCTGTGAGATTTTAAAATGTTATATATCAAAAAATTTATTTAGTACATCCCGTTGTAAACATTCAGATACCACCTACTGCTTGGTAGATAGTTGCATTTGTTTTTTTGTAACTCCATATTATAATCATAACAAGAACTTTGAGTGATTCTACTTTCTTAGTCCTCAACTTGTAAACATGGCGATCTAGAATCTGGACAAGAATCTCCTCGTAATATAAATTATCATTGATACCAATATCTTCAGTTTTTTTGATTAATGAATGATCATCCATGAACTTCTTCAACATGGAGATGTGAAATGTCGCATGAACTGCGGCTAACTCTTGTGGTAGGTCTGACTCATAAGATACATTAGCTAATTTGTATGGGTTGATATATCGAGGACTAAGCTTCTCCTTCTTATAAAATCTCATAGAACCTTTCATGGGTGAAACATTCAAATATACCCTATCATCTGCTTCTAACTCTAACTACATTCTTCTTACATAGGTGTAGGATTGGACTCTGTTTCATTTTCAACTCTCTTAAATCACTTTCAGCATCTCCATAGCTTGATGATCTAAATGTGGTCCTCTCAACCCTTCTTCACAAACTTCAAACCATCTAATAGGAGATCTGTATCTTCTCCCATAAAGAGCTTCATAATAAGACGTTTGTATATTAGAGTGGCAACTATTGTTGTAAGCAAATTCAGTAAGAGGTACGTGATCATCACAATTACCTTTGAAATTAATAGTGTGCTCTACTTGACCATTTGTCTAAGAATGAAAGGCAGTACATAAGTTAACCTTTAAGCCTGAGCATTTTTGGAATAACTTCCAAAATTGTATAGTAAATTGCTCATCTCTGTCTGAAATAATGGTGAGAAAAACCTCATGAAGTCTAACCACTTCTTCAAGATACAATTGGCATAATCCTCTAGTGAATGGTAGTCTTTACCGGCAAAAAATGGATTAATTTTGTCATTCTATCAAGAATAACCCAAATTGAATCATGTTTCTGACAAGACCTTGGTATACCAAGGATGAAACAAGATTAATAATCTCCCACTTCCATTCCGGAAGTTGTACATTCTAGGCCATACAACCAGACCTTTGGTGCTCTATTTTAACTTTTTTGAAATTCGGACACTTAGACACAAATTCTAAAATTCCCTTCATACTACTCAACCAACACTTCTATCAAATTGTGATACATCTTTGTGGAACCCGGATGAATGAAATACAGGATCTATGAACTTCCTTTATGATGCACTATTTTAGTTCACCACTCTTGCTACACTTAATCTAACTTGATACCTCAATACGCCATCTCTCCCTTGTTCAAAATCCATTACTTTTTGCTTATGAACATTTGTCTTTAATTCCTAAAAAGTTTGTTCTTGATCCTACTTCTCTTTTACTTCTGACACTAATAAAGATGTATCCCATTCATCACCACTCCTCTTCTATCTGTGGAATACCAAAAATGAACTCCCAGCGTGCAAGTCTATGCACAACCTTTGCTAGTTCTTTCTTATCTATATCAAAGTCGGCAGTACTAGCCATAGAAAACCTGTTCAAGGCATAAGAATAATATTAGCCTTACGTGGGTGGTATAGAATATTCATGTCAGAATCCTTGAGTAATTCTAACCACGTCACTTGTCTTAGATTGATCTGTTTCAGAGTAAATACATACCGAAGACTTATGATCAATGAATACATCTATATGAACACTACATAAATAATGATGTCATATCTTCAAAGCAAATGCTACGACATCTAGCTCTAAGATATGAGTTGAAGGTAAAGAAAAACATTTCACGTAAGGAAGTTCTGGTTAAGATTTTTGAGAGACAATTATAGAAGTTGATAAATAAGAAGTTGCTTATGCCAACGTACTATGGAGAAAATCATATTGTGCACTATGCTACTTTGTGGCCAAAGCCGATATGATGTCACGATATCCATACTTTTACCTTCTACTCCGACTCTAACTTGAGGTAATGAGTTCCTCTTGGCTTGTCCTATGTTTTAGAGTCATGTGTTTTATGTGTTTCCATGATTTCTTTATGTTATGAATGTTCATGAAAAATTTGTGCATTGAGACTGAGTTCGTTATAGACTCCAGGAGATGATATGATGAACATGCTTTAGCTATGCTTTTGAGTATGAATTGCATATAGTTTCCATGTAATTGTGTTGAGCATGATTTTAGCTTGGAGAAGGAAGCCCCTCCTTGAAGATGAGGAATTTTAAAATTTCATACATATTGGTTTGTTAGGTGTAGCTCCTACTTCCCTTATGGTACGTTGAGTATGTTTAGCGTGAAGTTAATGTTTCCACCTTGGTTGTGTCAATTATGATATTTTGCATGCATGAAGGGTTCATAGTCGTGAATTTTTTCCGTTAGAAAGGTCTAGAATCTCACCCAAGGACATGTTTTCCCAAGAGGGAGATAATGAAACACCTTAGAATCTAGAAGGCTATATTAGGGCTAACTGAAAGGGCACCAACCAAAAAAAGAGGAATTTGTGAAGACTTCACTAAGAACTACCTCACGTCACACGACCACCATGAAGATTCGTGGTGAAGACCATGAGTCATGGAGATGTTCGTGGAGGGATAGGCAGTAGCTAGGCTACACTGCACCAAACAAGGACCCTCCCTAAAGACGACTCGTGAAGGCTACGACAACCATGGGAAGGGTCATGATCCTAAGGTAGTCGTAGGGGGAGAAAGGGTTGGAACCGTAGCCACTCATCCAAGAAAAAACAAGAGAACCTCGGCTTGTGGTAGGGACTACGATTCTTGGAACCTTTCATGTCATGGGTAGTGTACTGTAAGTTAAGGGTTAATTGATCTTTTCTTGTTTTAATTAGATTAAATCCATGTCATTTTCCCTAAGTCTATGACCCCTTATGATTTAATTTAACCCGAAAACTCATATGTTCAAGACATTATTTCAAAAACCCAAAACAAATCCCAAAAGTTCTTCCTTTCAAATAATTCTCTCTCTAGAATCTTGAAGTAAAAGAAGAAGAAGAAGAAGAAGGCGATTCAATCTAGGGTTCAAGATCAAGCTTCCATGCTTTTATTGTTTTGGGCTTTGATAGTAAGTTAAGATAATTGTCATCCTTGGAATTCTCAAATTCTCCAATTTCAAAAAGTAGAAGTTCCCAATTTATTGGGGTTTTCTTCAATTATCATGGGTTCTGTTCAATTTTTATTTAAGTGATTGAATTATATTCAATTTAAGTATGATTTGATGAATTTATATGATTAAATGATTATATCCCCATTAAACAGTTTGAACCCTCATGTTTTCAAGTAATGAATCATGTGTTGTAGGATTTTTAATGTAAAAAGAGATAAGCATATATTACTAGTTTTACATGATGTTATGATGAAATGGATATCTAACATATGTTTTCTATGTAATGATGATTGAAAGTGGGCTTTGATTCTCAATAGGTAACATATGTAGTATTGCATGTTCTTATGAAGTTTATGCCATTGTTTTAAGGGTGCTTTGAGAGTAAAGTACCAATGATGATGTTGTTGTTGTATTATTCAAACGATATTCTCATAAACACATGTAAGCATGATCTAGAAGGTGTCCTCACATAATAAGGGTTCGTACATTTAAAGGCTTTCTTACCTAATTTTATCGAAGGCTAAAAACTATTACCAAGACATCATGGATTGTCGAGGTGTTCTCACACATGATATAAGGATTTATCTATAATAAGATAAGTCAAGACTTAATAACTATGTCGTGGTATTCATACTTAGTACCGGGTTGATATTGATGTAAAATAGAAGCTCCCCTAAAGTAAAGGTTGGGTTTGTACAAGCAGACTATTGAGATGAAAGCTTTTTCGAGTAGAGGACAGGTTTCAACTAGCAATCTACTTATATAGTAGCTATTTTCCCCCGTAGTTTTTGTATGTACTTGATCTAATTAATCTAGACTTCATGGTTCTACTTGGGCAAGTACGACAATCCTTTTGGGTATGGGATACACCATGGTATCATGTTATAGCCCATATTATCTTTGTGTAGGTTAAGGCTAATTCCCCACGTTAATGATGAATAACGTTACTTCAAGAAGTATTACACATGCGTTAAAAGGTTTTAAAGATTATATGAGCTTTCACTGGCCATGTTTTATGAAGTGTGTATTCAAACCTTTTATATTATGTTTTAATTTGCTCAATTGCATGTCATCAAATGAAATGTCCCTTTTAGCACATTTTAAAAGTTTTATGCATGGATATCACTGTTGATACATTATTTTGTTATAATGCATACTCTTTCCTACATATTCTCCGAATCTCCCTGACCGTCATTGTCATCAGTTCCGTAGCTAAATTCTTGTATGGAATTCCTTGGGGTTCTATGCGTCATGTTCAATCTCGAGTGTACCCCTAGATCTTGAAACTTATGCTTGTAGAAATTTTTTGAGTTATTGGGGTTTAATGTGAAACGAACATCCCCAAAAACTAGTATTTCATATGCACTAATCTGTTACGAGACCCTTAGTCTTTTTTGAATATTTATATGTTCCAAATGTTTAGTAAACAAGAATATATATTTCTGAATACGTTAATTATTTCCAATAGAGTTATGTGTGGAAAAAATTTCCTTACATAACAAAGGGAGAACAACAAAATTAGAAAAATTCAACCAATGAACATACGTGGTGATACTATTAAAAATTGTTGGATTACAAAAATTAAGTATAAAGAATCAAATTAACCCAGAAGATATGAAATTTTTTAACTTACTAAATAAGAAAAATAATAATGTATCTTTTACTTCACCTTATTATTTCAAAATGTTTATTTTATAGGTCTTCTTTATAATTTTCTTTAATGTATAATTCATATTCAATTTTAGATGTATGGCTTATTCATCCTGAAAAGATGAGAGTGAAAATCTATTTGATACATAAATTAATTTATTTAACTTTTAAACTGCAAGAGGTTTTCTTGGAAAACCGTGCAAAAAAACATTTTTGTAACAAGAACAACAAAAAAATGAATAATTAAATAAATCACAAGCTAGTAAACATCTAAATTTTCATATATTTAATAAGTGACTGAAATAACAAATTTTGAAATAATTCATCGAACACGACATACAAGTGACTCTTAATATAATGACAAAATAAAACTGATGTAGAGAATCCTATGACACACTTAAACATACAAAATCTAAAAGACACAAATTTAGTAGGGGACAACATGAACATATAAAACAATACTAATAAGAAGAGACATATACTAGTCCAAAGACTTTATTTATTATTGGAGGGGTTTGAATCTTGATCATTAGCATTGTTTAGTGAAAGGTCATCCAACAAAATGACAAAATCATCATGATTCAGATTTAGTAAATCAATCAATGATGGACTTTGCGGAATGTCAGTAGAGTTCTGGTAGTTATTCGTTTGAATTGATGCACCGATTGAAGGGATCTCAGCTGAAGGATCCATTTGTGGTGTCATAGGAGTAAATGGAGGATCTATAATAGGGGAAGGCATCATAGATGTCATTGTTGTTGAAGGAGTGGATTGGGGGACATTTGATGTAGACCCCTCGTCACCACCATTATTTTTCATTGCTTCACGTATTAATTGAATGTTCTTCTTAATAACATAACTTAGATCGTTGAGGTAGAAAAGATTCATGTCAATGGAAATAATTTTTCCCTTCAACACTTCATGCATCTTATTTGTAATTTCCTTGATCCTATTTTCCTTTCTTATCTTTAGTAGTTTTTTCTGCAACTTCTTGATTCTTTTCTTCGTGAATTCTTCCTTTGTCACCATATTTTTTGATCTCTCCGATGCTTCCAATTCTTTAAACTTTTGAAAAGTGTTGATTGCTGCAACAAGATTCGGAAACACCTTAGGTTCATTACTATAAGGACTATATATGATGAGAGCCATTTCAATGTCACAAAGAGTGCTGAGTTCTTCTGCCTTTTTCAACAACCCTATGTGTCTTTTCTTGTATGAGACTTTTCGTTCCGTTTCATTTTCAATCAATGCTAATATTACTTTTTTTCTAGGCATGGCTAAAGAAGAGGTATATGAGGATATATGTGTTTGATAAACAATGTCTTTAATGTTTTTCTTGTAGTTATAGTTGTCTTTGCCTAAGAGTGAACCTTATATATATAAATGAAAATTTTGAATTCTATAATATTTGGATAGTTTTAATTATAGAATTTCTAAATATAAACACTAATTATTTTGGAATAAATTTAAATGAGAGTATATTATCTTTAACTTTATGTTGTTTTTGGATCTAGTCTAATTCTAGCCAAATATTTTGAGTCAATCTTTTCATATAAGGAAAAGAATTAGTGTTGTTGAAGTTTGAATAAGTAGTATCCACAATACATGGTCATAGGTCTATAGAAAATAAGTTTCTTATAGAATTACATTACTATTTTTCCAATTTTGGAAGAAATTATATTCAGTCTAAATTTTATACTACTTTCAAATATTTCAAAAACTATGTCCTACCTAATTTTGTTTTTATTAATATATGATAAACAACAACCTATTACTTGACCCTAAGTGAAATATTTTCCTAAATTAGTTTGAAGGTAAATCAATATTCCATAATGTACTAATACTAATCAAAATAATGTTATTACACATAATTGAAAATAAAAAGCTAAATTTTATTGTTTTAAAGAAATGATTTGTCATGACCCGAGTTTTAAAATCATGATGCCCCAATTAAAATAATCCACTAGCAGTGAAGCTAACAATACCCTAGAATGATAAGTGATGATTTTAAGTGTAACAACCCATATTCTACGTGTACTTGTTGTATTTATGCGACACTTACAAATTTCCTTATGGTACAGTTATGAACTCGGTTTCCTATGTGACTAGTGACTATTGAGAAAGATATAGTATGGCAATCCATATGCTTAAAACTTATGGGCTACCTAGTTACATATATGAGTTGTAGCATTTCTAAGCACATCTTCATAGGAGGATGTATCAAACTCTTGAGTTCTATATTTCCTCCATATCTAGAGGATCTATTCTTATGCAGGACACTTGCTCTTAGTTTGTGAAATACATAGAATATTCAGCATTACACATGTTCTAGAAATTTATGTTGTCGAACCAATTTGTTTTAGTCTGAAAAAGGCAGTGGCACAATTTGACAGGTTGATATATCAGTGCAAAAGTGTTAGAGATGCCCCTAATTAGATTACAAGGCAAAAATTCTCACCAAATACCATCCCAAATTAGTTATATTCATCTTTTATATGGTATGTGACAACAAAAAGAACAAGCATTAATAACATTTGTATTATTTTCATAGTTAAAAAACTTAGGGATAAGTGTGCCAATCTATTAAAATAATATGTATGGTAGTTCCTATTATGACCTATGTTTTGGTTCTGGGATTAATATGTGACTGGAAGGTACGGTTTTAAAAAGAAAAAAAATGGATTGGTTAGACCAATATTGTGATTAGTCAAGTTGTACATAGTGGGATCTATTACATAAAGCTAATATTTTTTTTATTAAAAGGTACTTGTTAGATAGGAAGCATTTGAGAATGAATCTTGAGTTAAATGACCGAATATGTATGTAGAGATTCTCATTAGAGATGGGATATAACGAATTCCCTGAACATAGGAGTAAGGGGGATGTGAGGATGCTATAGAGGAGTCAGATAGGCAATTATGAAAGAGAGGTTGCTAACTGTATGCGACAATAAAAAGGTATCAACTCCTCAATACTAACGAATTATAATGGCGCACCCCGGAACAACTTTGTGAACCTTTGTTAGACAAAGAAGTCATTATTATTGATTCAAGTCTTGATATTTCGTCTTAATAACAACAAGAAAAAGAGGGGGATAAAAAGGTTAGTTAGATAGAAGATACATGGACCTAGTTCATCTACATCATTAGTACAAAAGAAAAGTGGAGAACTATTCACATGTATAGAGCTCCTACGGGGTTCATTTATTATTTTTTAGTAGTAATTAATCATTCATAGTCTAGTTAAGGGAGAGAAAAAAATTGATCATATGTTATTTATTATTATTTGTTATTTGCTTGGGAATAGAGTGAGAGCACCCTTACTTGTTTTAAGAAAAATCTATTAGTATGGACAAACCTATCTAGTTAAGAACAAAGGTGCTAACTCTAAGATTTTATGAATCATGATATAAAATTATAGGTACCTGACATTTACATGTTATTACAGTTCAAGCTTTATGGTACGTTAAAGCTTCACTATTTTCTATTATGACCTTCAAAAGACACTAGACGTTGAGTGTGATGCGACAAAAGCTAGTAATGAAGGCAAAGTTGACCTCAGCCTCCCACTCCAAAGGATGAACTATTGAGGATTATATTTTCTATCTTAACTATTGTATTTATAGTGACCTAGATGGAAGGGAAGTCCCAATAGCATAACACTTATAAGGACTATTAGGATATTTAATAGAGAATATGGGGATATCAATTGTATATGTTTTGAAGTGTCATGGAAGGAATATAATGTAGGCGGAACCGATCGGTAGCCTCTTAAAGTTTGCACCAACTTTCTCTTAGATACTTTAAGTGGGGTTTGTTCATTTTAGACACCCCATGTCATGGTCCATTGCGTCATTTTGACACTCTTAGAATCGTCAATCAAATATATAAAGTGTTTGTAATACATTCGTTGATGACGTGTCAAAATGACGAATTAAATGAAGACACGTGGCACATACGTAAGAAAATAATTATCAAATAATTATTTTAGTACAAAAAATAAGTGACCAATGAGTGAATAAAATGTGGAATTATCGCCCAAAAAAAATTAAAAATAAAATAACCCAACCCCACCCAAATCATCTTCTCAACCCCACCAACCCCAACCTTTGTGTTTTCTCCACTCTTCCTCCACTCACCCAACATCTTCTCCACCTTTACCTACCCTAATCCCTACGTTATATTTTCGAGTAGAATAACAAACCCACACATATCCCTACTCAAATCTAATTTGAGATTATTCATGAGTTTGTGACTTTCAATATTTCTTCTTCTTTAATGTAGCAGGGATTTTCACATTTCTTCTTTTAATATTTATTATATCATTCTATTATGAGTCCAATGTGTTCAAATTCATTTTTTGTTTGAAGAATTATCAAATTTATTTCTCATAAAAGGAGTTTAAGTTTTGGGAGATGATGGCTGGAAAATGAGGAAAAAGATGAAAAAATGAAACAAAAATGATTTAACAAGTCTTTCATGCACCCATAATGAGTGTATTACACTCTTTATGACATGTCAGTAAAAAGTGTAAAAATGACATAGCGGGATATGACATGAGATTTCTAAAATGAATAAAGTTTAGTTGAAGTACCTAAATGAAAATTGGTGTCTACTTAAAGGGGCCAGCGATGGGTTTCGCCTATAATGTAACATAAGATACTTGGGATAGAAAATGGTAGAGATCTTAAATACCCCTCCTCATACTACACATCAACATATGGATATGAGATCATGTGGTCCCCTTATATGATCATAAATCCTACGACCATTTCTTCATTTGATATTTCATTTGCATGTATTGTGTTTAGGTATATTAAAATCCTTATTTGTATGAGTTATAATTGTGTATATTTCATGAATTACACGGTCAAGAAAGGGGTTTAAATTGTCATATTATTATTTTATGAACTATATCCATTGAAACTTCATGCTAGACTCGTGTATACGTGTTTTAGGTTAGTCGATGGATTTTAGGTAGTTCTATTTATAATGGGAACTCTCGCAAATCACGAAATGAAATTACAAGGTGAAACAAACTATCAGCTTCACCCATCATTCGAGGAATAATGATCAAAAGGGGGAGGATGTAACACCCTGTATTCTACGTGTACTTGTTCTATTTATACGACGCTTATAAATTGCCTTGTGGTATAGTTATGAACTCGATTTCCTATGTGACTAGTGACAATAGAATAGGTATAAAGTGAACTGCCCATAGATTTTGAAGAAACAAGATTAAGTTGACATCGATGGAAGTATTTAAACTTGAAATCATAAGATGGTATTTGAATCTAGAGTGGAAATTGACATAGTGTCTATAATTTTTAAGTTAAGTTAAAGGTATTATGGTCTAGAAATGCAATAAAATATTGAGGTGCTTGCTTGAAAAACTAAGCTAGTAGGTAACAAGTAGGTGCATCACCTACTTTGACTTATTGATCGACTAGCCAAAGGACCAAGTAGGTGCATCGCCTACTAAAATTCATTTGACCATGTTATTGGGTCAAGTACACCACCTATATCTAGCCCAAGTTGAATAAAAAAATAAGGGAAAATGGATATCCAAGGCCCAATTTTTTCAAGCACGGAAGAAATAATTTGAATGAAAAGTAGGTGCATCACCTACTTAAATGTGTGGCCTAAATTAAAGACACCTGTTGGCTACAAATGATGTATCAGAAAAGTGTCAAAAGAGAACCTATCAAGGTCAAAAATCTGATACAACTATCTTATTTTCCTCTTATGCAAATTTTAAGCTCTCAAGTTCATATATTTCTCTATCTCAAGATGAAGTAGCCATCCAATTTTCCTACTAAAGGTTCTAACTATTGACACCTTGTTACTTCCAAAGCAGCCACAAGATCACCTTCTCTCCTCTATTGTTTCAAATATATTGGACAGTTCTTCAAAGGGAGTGAACTAGAGGTAGCTATATGTGTTGGAAGAAAAGGTTCTACCACCCTCTTCCAAAGAAATAAAAGAAGGTTACAAAAACTGTAATTGAAGGAGAATGAGGATTAAGATAGCCAAGGTAAGGGCGCTGCCACAACCTTTAATTATTAGTTTATTTAAGAATTCCAGACTTACTTGTTTATTGAAACTCATAGGATGGTTATTTAAAACCATAAATTAAGGTCTTTTTATTATTTTTGAGTGCAGAGGACTGCTATTGTATTGATTTGTTCATGGGAGGTCATGGAGGTACTTAAAGAATGATTGAGGAAAGTTGTAGGGAATATTTATAAGCTATAGTGAAGCACCATTAAATTATTGTTTTTGTAAACTCACTACCCGTTTCATTGGAAGGTTGTTTTGTGTAAATAACTATAACAGACAAAATTTGTGAATGAAAATAATCAATTAGAAAGATTAGGGCTGGCTACTGTATTGATGAGTTGAAATATCCCGAGTTGATTGGTAAGCTCCTAATATTATCCTTAATGATTCATTGTTGTAGATGAAGACAATGACGTGAAAGAATATGTTGACACTTTGTAAGTTGTACGAATTAGGAACCGAGGTATGTAAGGCTCTTCAATTTCCTATTCCTTTGGCATGAATCCTACACTTGCATTACAAAAAGTAAGCTTTGTAAGTGTCCTTGGTAGTGATTGATTCATACTTGCAGTTCCTACTCCCTAGAGAATTGAAGTGAGTGCTCTATCATAAGTTTGTTACTAAATGTACATTCTTACTCTACCAACCATAGGTTTCATTTTGTTTCATCATCAAAGTACCCTTGGCATGGATTTCCCTTATATAAATCCAAATGATCCATGATTACACGTAGTGAAATCATCCTATATCATGCCAACTTGCTTCAATCGTTTATAGATATGTTATCTTGTCACATGTTCATATGTCTCATTACATGGTTATTACTCCCATTGTGTTAAACTATAATGTTACCTCATAGGATCACTACTTTGTCTATTGTACATTTATATATACTTACTTGGAATATATATTCGTTCTTAAGTAAAATACACACACGTTCTCCCTTGGTTACACTTTCATGTATGCCTTCTATCTGATATTAATTAGTGAGTATTTGGCTACCATATAGAGTTCAAAACTCTTGGCTGAATATTAGATGTCTACTCTTGATATGTCCTTCAATTTTAAGATGTCAAAATACTTACTGAGTCATATAAGCTCCTAAGTATTATACGTTCATGTCACATTTGCTTCGGAGACATTTATTGTCGCATGTCCATATTCATATGTATTCTCCTACTGGCCCGTAGTTCCAAATATAAACAAGGATTATGACCACTAAAACAACAATCACAAATAAGTTATGAACATCAAAAGAACAATCTCAAAAGTGTAATGAACATCAAAACAAAAATCTCAAATAATAAAGAATCTAAGTGAAGCAATGTGTATACTTATGGGTGGCTTTCTCAGGGGTGAAAGCCTACCATGGGCCGATCCCAATTTGTATAAGAGGATGACAACTCAGGGGCAAAAACCTAGCATAGGTGGATTCCAATTTGTGGAATTATAGGACAACATCCCATGGGTGAAAATGCCTAGCATGGGCCATAATCTTATACCGCTGATCATTTGTATCATATGTCTTATACGATTATAAAGTATAGAAAAGTAAAGAAAAGAATGTAGCATGCACGATTTCACAAATACAAGTAAAAGTAGTTTCTAATCCTTATATATTGGTATTTGGTTTCACTTAACTCTCACTTTATATTTGGTTGTGTTATGCCTTCAATATTCTGTATATTCATTTGTACTGACGGTCCTTGCTGGGAATGCGACATTTCATGTTGCAGGTATGTGTAGTCAACTAGTAGATCTCCCTAATAGATGCAATCGATACTCAACGGTTGTTGGTGAGATCAAGGTTGATTCAGGGCTTTGCCGAGTCTTTATTATGTGTATTTCATAGTGGTACAGTCATGGATCCTAGTAGAGTCTTTGTAGACATTGTAAAGTTGTTATCTGTATTCATAGCTTTACTTGTCACATGTATTGGTTAAGCTAATCAACATGTGTTGTATATATGCTTGTATATGTATGTATCCATATATATATATATATATATA
>NC_028642.1:17006549-17086117 GCF_001406875.1 Solanum pennellii | reverse complement strand
TATATATACATACATACACATACATATGTATGTATATATGAATGTATGTATATATATATATACACATACACACATATATATATATATAGATAAATAAATAAATATATATATATATATATATGTATATGTATGTATGTATGTATGTATATATATATCTATATGTATATACACACATACATATATATGTATGTATGTATGTACATACATATAATAATTCAATTTTAATACAAATATCTACCCAAATATATATTCATTAATGAAAAAATTTATGTAGTAAAATTAACTATTAAATATATAATAAAAAGTAAACTAATTGAACCTTAAACTGGCGTTATAAGTAGTCATATGAACCTTTCTTTGTCTGAAAAATTAAATATGAGAAATCGTTAATAAGTAAACCAAAAGGGCAATGTTTATATAGTAATAACTATATTGAAGAAAACTTAATGAGAGTCTAGATAATATAAGTAGCATTGAGAAATAAAGTTCTTTTGTCTCGACCAAAAAAAATCGTGACGGTTCATTAAATTTTAGAAAAGATATGTAGAAATATATATCTACATCACAAGAGAAATTGTTAATAAAAAAATGAATTTAGGCTACATCATGTTAACTTCATATATTGCAACATTACACACAATTGTATATATTAAGCAATTTTTTTTATTATATCATTAAAGTTATTTTCCTTAAGTACTCGAGGTTATGGAATATATTCTCTTTTTACTAAAACAACTTATTTCATCACAATAGTGGTATCTTATATTCCGCAAAATTTTGAACTCACTCAATGATAATAAATCATTGATTCAAACAGCGATCAAAAGAGTCGCCAACAACTGAAAAGTCATCCATAAACACCTCAATAGTGTCCTCCACCATATCATAGAATATAGACATCATAAATTTCTAAAAAGTAGTCGGTGCATTACACAACCCAAAAGGCATCCTCTTGAATGCGAATGTCCCATAAAGGCAAGTAAAGGTGGTTTTCTCTTGATCATCCGGTGCAATAGGATTTGATTGTAACCCGAATAACCGTCAAGAAAACAGTACCATCCTTTTCCTGTGAGTCTATCTAATATCTAATCCATGAAGGGAGTAGGGAAATGGTCCTTATGAGTCCCTGCATTCAACTTCCAATAATCCATTTAAATCCACCATCCGGTCACCGTCCTCATTGGAACAAGCTCATTCTTCTCATTAGGAACCACTGTCATTTCCCCTTTTTGGGCACACACTGAACAAGGCGTACCCAACTACTATCTGCGATAGGATATATTACTCAGACATCCAACCACTTAATAATCTCCTTCTTAACTACCTCTTGAATAGGTGGATTCAAACGTCTTTGGTGCTCAATACTTGGCTTGTGAACGGGAATGAGTTGGATTTTGTGTGAAAAAATACAAGGTGGGATCCGAATAATGTCTGCGATAGTCAAACCAATGGCTCATTTGAACCTCTTTAACACTTCTACCAGAAACTCTACTTGTTCCATATTCAAATTAGATGCAATGATTACCGGCAAAGTGTTATCTCTTCCCAAGTATCCATACCTCAGATGAGGTGGTAGATCCTTAAGCTCCAATTTTTGGGGCCTCCTCAATAGATGGTTTCTAGGGTGGAGAATCGCGATGATTCGTATCTAACTCCAATTTCTTTGATTTGAACAAAATTCACCTCGATCAAGTGGTGCAACCAACGTCCCATACTCTTCAATACCATCACTCTCAAAATTCATGATCATTGCCGCTAGTGCCTCAACAAAAAGGTGCTCTTCGATTTGTACCTCAGACGTACTATCAACCCTGTAGGATATAGAAGATACCTTTTTGAGCTCTCCACTCTGCTTCATGGACCTAAAGATGTTGAAAGTTTCTTCTTCATTGTTTAACCTAAGCTTTATCTGCCCTTTTTCCTTGTCAACTAAGGCGCGACCAGTAGGAAGTAATGGCCTCCCACAAATAATAGGCACCTCAAAGTCCACCTCACAATCAAGAATCACAAAATCGGTAGGAAATATAAACCACTCAGCCTTTACTAACACATCATGAAGTATCCCAATAGTCCTCTTCATTGTTTGATCGGCCATCAGTAACCGCATCGCAGTACGCTTTGGGTCACCCAAACCCAGTTTCTTATAAATGGATAGAGGCATGAGATTTATGCTTGCACTGAGATGACACAGTGCTTTAGAAAAGTGTAACAAACCTAAGGTACATGGAATAGTGAAAGCACTCGGATCTTCTTTCTTTTGCACAAGAGACTTGTAGCAATAGCACTACAATGTTGCATTTGGTCATCATCCTCAAAACTTACCGATTTCTTCTTTGTAACCATATCTTTCATAAACTTGGAATTATCGGGAATTTGTTCAAGAGCTTCTATAAAAGGGACATTGATGGAAAGTTGTTTCAACATAGTAATAAAACGCCGGTATTTACCATCCTCAATATTTTTTACCAATATTTGCGGGAATGGTGGTGGTGGTCTAAGAACGGATCACCTTTTGGGGTATCTCTGCTTCTTTCACCGCTTTGTCTACCAACTCACCTCTAGCTTCCACTACCTCATCATCTCTTCTCGCCTCATCTTCTACTACAGATGGCATAGGTGTATCAATGTTTTGCTTTACCCCTCGAGTAGTGACTTTCATGCAATGTCCATCATTTTTCGAATTCTGAACGGTATTGCTAGGAAGAGTACCCAGTTGACGTGGGTTAACACTAGTAGACAATTGGGCCATTTCCAACTCAAGATGCTTGATTGAGACTGCATGTGCATCCACCTTTTGCTCGATATTAGCCAAATCATCCCTCAACTCCTTAACGTGCTCATCACTAGCATCAAACCTCCTCATCATCTTTTGTAACATATCTTCAACTCGGCCATACTAACTCCATCATGCCTAGGAGTAAATTCCCTATTTTGAGGTGGAACATAGGGCCCACTTCGATCATTTTTGTTACCATAGTTACCCAGTTGATGTTGTTATCACGGTTTAGTTTTCATCTTGAACATAATGACCCTCTCATTTGTAATTCCCATAGTTTTGACATTGACTTCCTTGACCTTTGTGCCATTTCTCTTAATTGGAACCTTGGGCCTTCTGTCGGAAACCCTTTGCCTGCTCATACACTGCATAAGAGTCCTCTTCATAGTAGTAGTCATCCACTGGTGGTGGTGGTTTAGTCAAATAATTCACCCCATTTACTTTCTCTGCACCCCGAGTTACATGTTTCGATACCAACCCGAGCTCAGTTCTCATTTGATCCATCTCTTCACGAATCTCATATGTGATCAGGTTGTGTGTAGCTTGCACTGCAAAGGTGTTTCTCCCAGTGTCCGATATCCTAATGCTCCAAGCCTTATTATTGCGAGATATTTTCTTCAACTTTTCCGAGATCAGTGCATATGATTACTCACCATAAGAACCAACTACAATAGTATCAAGCACTACCTTATTATTATCATCTTGCCCTCGATAGAAAAACTCTTTCAATGACTCACATCAATGTGGTGGTTTGGTATACTTTTCACAAATGAGGTGAATCTATGCAAGAGCTACTCACTGACTCCCCAAGCAGTGCCACAAAGTTGTTCATTCTATCTTTGTGGTTGAGCTTTTTAGACACCGGATAGTAGCATTCTAGGAACACATCCCTCAACTGTCCTAAGTATGGATCGAAATATTGGACAACTCCGTGAACCATATTGCAGCCTCTCCCGTCAGTGAGAGAGGGAACGTTCTTAACCCGATGATGTCCATGTCATAGTCTGGCCTCCCTACACAACTCTTACACACTGACCTCAGTTTGGCGATGTGAGCATGTGGATCCTTAGATAGTAGCTCCGAAAAAAAAAGAACTCTGGTGATGAGCATATGCATCAAGCTTCTAGTTACCACAAACGAGTCACCCTATGGTAGAGGAGGTAGGACAAGAGGCCCATCAGAGTCACTGATGTTAATTTTTCCCCTATTGAACTCTTGAGGGCGTGGGACGGAAGGTTGCCTCCTCAAACCACCATCACAAGGGTTCTCTACATTCTCTTTGTTGTGAGCATCAACCGGTGGAGGAAGCTGACGGTTGATTCCATCGCCTAGATTTGCGGGCTTCTGTTGATCATTCATTCTGTGGAGTGTCCGTCTAAGTTCAGGATCAAATGGAAGTGTAGACTCTTCTCGTCTCTGTGTACTTGACATACACTAGAGTTAGACTTGGGACAAACAAAAACAAAAGAAAAAAAATAAAATTCGGAAATTGTTGACTAAAATTAAGTAATTGTTATTAATGTTAATCTAAAAGCCACTTTCCCAGGTATTGGTGCCAAAATTTTATATGCTCAAATTACACTATCTTTAAGAATTCTAAACGGTCGTATCAAGTAAAGAACCCAACTATTAGGTTGGGGTCGATCCCACAAGGAAAATGATTTAGACATAACTTTAATGTACGATTACCTCTATTTAGTCAAGTCCTTTCCAAAAACTAGTAATTAATGTGGGGGGGTTGTAAAACAATAAGTGTTGCAATGTTGTGAAATTAAACAAGTCGCAAGAGTGAATTATTAATGTTTATTAAGTTGTGAGAGAAACTAGGGTGTAAGTGTTCCCTATAGGTTAATAACGCCATAATCCTAGCTATAACAATTCTTCCCTAGTGTTTTGCATGCAAAGTGATAAGTTATGTATCTCTAAATATTTGGTTCGGGACTTAGAGAATTTCACCCCTTACGTTGGTTCGGCTACTTGTGTCTAATTTACTAACCCTCACCTTCACTTCATATTAAGCATCATATTTTATATATGGCTTAGTTATTACTTCGCAACCAATCGAAACTAGCCTATTAGATAGTATCCACTAAATCTTTGTCGATAATTCTTTTCCTATTAACTACTCCCTTGGTCCGGCAAATAGCAATAAGGCGATTTCTAACGCGTGCACTCATTAAAAAGATTTCTAAACGAAAGAATTATCGATTCATGCAATAACCTATTTGAGAATTGTTATTTATCCAGGTTTATTTTGATAATCGCCCATAGTTCCCACAACCCTAGTTGTGGAATTAGTTACCCATGCTTAGAAGATCACAATTCATAATTAATAAATAATGAATCATGAACTTACTTTCCTTGTACTAAATTGGGAAAAATGTCACTTCATGGTGAAAGAGGTTATTTTATTGGGCCAACGCATCTCAGCGAAGGGGATAAAGGTTGATCGAGCAAAAGTTGAGGTCATAGAGAGACTTCCTCCACCCATCTCTGTAAAATGTATGAGAGGTTTTCTTGGGCATGCGGGCTTCTACCGGAGGTTTATTAAGGATTTCCCAAAAATTGCACATCCTCTGTTCAAGTTACTTGAGAAGGAATGTAAATTTGATTTTTTTGATGAATCCTGTCTGAAGGCATTTGGAGAGTTGAAGGAGAAGTTGGTGTCCGTGCCCATAATTATTTTCCCAGATTTGAGTAAGCCATTTGAGGTGATGTGTGATTCTAGTTTGGTTGCTCTTGGTGTGTTATTGGGACAAAGAAAGGATAAAATCCTTCACCCCATGTATTATACTAGTAAGGCCCTAAATGAAGCACAAAATAACTACATTTTGACTGAACAAGAGCTCCTTGCGGTGGTATTTGCTATCAAAAAATTTTGCTCCTATTTGCTTGGCACGAGAATTATAGTGCATAATGACCACTCCGCTTTGAGGTATTTGACGGAAAAGAAGGATGTGAAACCAAGGTTGATTAGATGGGTGCTACTATTGCATGAGTCTGATTTTGAGGTGAAAGATAGAAAAGGGACCGAAAATCAAGTTACCGATCACTTGTCCAGATTAGGGAATGAAGCTATGCGAGAGTTGGGTGAAAAGGCTGAAATTGATGATACCTTCCCTGATGAGCATGTATTGGCCGCTTCTCATGTATTGATCCCATGGTTCGCCAATTTTGTGAATTATCTGGCTAGTGATATAGTCCCATCGAACATGTCTTTACATCATAAAAAAAGTTCATGAGTGATGTGAAAAAGTTCTTTTAGGATGAGCCTTATTTGTACCGGAGTTGTGGTGATGGGCTTATTCACCGTTGTGTTCCGCATGTTGAGATGTTAAGTGTTCTGGAGGCATGTCATTCCTCGCCTATGGGTGGGCATCATAGTGGTATCCGGACTACCCATAAGATTTTAGAGTGGGTACTATTTTCCAACCATTAACCAAGACTCTCATGAGTTCGTCAAGGCATGTGATAGGTTCCAAAGAGATGGAGGCATTTCGAAAAGTCAAGATCTCCCTTTAAATCCCATTCTAGTGATTGAGTTGTTTGATGTATGGTGCATTGATTGTATGAACCCGTTTGTGAGTTCTTATGGGATGAAATATATTCTTCTGGCGGTGGATTATTTGTCCAAATGGATGGAAGCCATAGCACTTGCCAACAACGAAGGGAAGAGTGTCATCGCGTTCTTGAAAAAGAACATCTTCTCCAGATTTGGCACACCTAGGGGCCATTATTAGTGATGGGGGACCCTACTTTGCAAAAAGTTGTTCAAAGGGCTACTTGAGAAGTATGGGGTTCACCACAATGTATCCACTTCGTACCATCAACAAACTAGTGGGCAAGTTGAGGTGTCCAACAGAGAAATCAAGCAGATCCTGTCAAAAACGGTGAATACTAATAGAACGGATTGGTCAAGGAGGTTTGATGATGCTCTTTGGGCTTATTGGACTGCATAAAAGACCCTCGTAGGTATGTCTCCATACCAACTTGTATACGGGAAGGCTTGTCACTTGCCGGTTGAGTTAGAGCACAAGGCCATGTGGGAGATGAAGAAAATCAAGATGGATTGGAATGAAGCAGTAGAACAGAGACTTAATAGGTGGAATTAGCTTGATGAGTTTCGCCAAAAAGCATATGATAGTTCAGCCCTCTACAAAGAGAAGATGAAGTACCATGACCAAAAGATTGAGAAGCGCAAATTTTGCGGTTGAGGACTTTGTGCTTTTGTTTAACTCTAGGCTGCGCTTGTTTCCGGGCCAACTCAAGTCCAAATGGACTGGTCCATTCGTGATCACTAAAGTGTTCCCACATGAAGCGGGTTGAGCTAGAGAACAAGGAGGGTGCAAGGTTCACGGTAAATGTGCAAAGAATCAAGATCTACCTAGTGCATAGGGAGAGTGCCCATGAAGTGGTTGAGGCATATCACCGCCACGTTAAATCAAGCTCTTCTTGGGAGGAAACCCAATGTGTATCCTCTAGACAACAATAGGTTTTTCTTTTTTGAATATTTGAATTCTTTTGTTTTGTTTTGTTTTACTCAATTCCATGTGCTAAGTTTTTAGCATGTTCGCTAGAGAGTAGTTTAGGGTCCGTGTCTAAAATGTGTCCTTAAAACACAAAAGGAATGACTTAATGGGTGCTCAATGTGTAGGGACTAAACCAGAAGAATTCTACAGAAATTAGTCCGGTGCACAGATCTACGGACCGACCGACGGGCCGTTGTTCCATCGACTTACCGTCGATGGTGTCCGTAAATCCCAGGTATATTTTGAAATTTTGTCTAAAGTTAGGTCACAATCGACGTTCCGTCGATTGACTTGTGGACTGTCGACGGGGTAACGTCAGTTCACAAAAACCAGTGACCCGACCGACCCGACCAGTTATACTAGAATATACCTATTCAGTTACCCCTAACAATCTTTTCAAATTCTCTCCCAACCGTTTCCCTCCCCTTATTTTCTCTTTTATTCCTTAACTCCCACCATCACTCCTTCCATTTTCTTCAAAATTATCAATCTCTCCCAAACTTGCAGAAATCCGAAAACCCTAATCCCCCAATTTTTACTCCTTCTCCTTTGTGTGTTCTCTGGTCAGTGTTTGAAGGCGAGCACGTAGGTTGGTGTTTCAAGATCACTCACTTATTCACTCCACTACAATTTACAGGTATTTTATTTCCCTCTGCTTAATGAATTCTCGTTCGCTTTCTTGTGGAATCAAATAAATTGTATGTGGGTCTTGAATTAGGGACAAAATTGCATGTTAAACTTGTTAAAATTGGGTTCTATGTCCCTTAGGATGATAGAAAGTGAATGGATTGGGGGTGTAATCTATGTAAATTAAATATGCTTGTTTTTTCTGACGTAGGGCTTGATAGTCTCGTAGAATCCATGATCGAGATTTTCAAAATCGAAGCCCTGAGGATGACGAATTGGTCTTATGATTGTTATTACATGTTGGGTGAACTTGTGATGTGCTTGAAATTGTCCATATATGGTCTTAAAACCAAGTCCAAAAAAATTTTTCTCTGACCAATAGAACGAGACCCCGTCTATAGACCGTCGGTTGATCGACGGACCGTCGATGGCTAACATCTAAATTTGCATAACTTTGTAACGACAGAAGTGGACTACAGTTCGTCGATTGATCGATTCTCCGTTCTTTACATCCATCGTTTTTTACTGAAACTTTGATTCCTGAGATTTTTTGAATTATTCTAAGTTTCAGATGATGGAAGTGGACTACAGTTTGTTGATTGATTGACGAGCCGTTATGCACGTCTGTCGTTTCTAATTGATAGGTTTGTGAAAGGTCGACTTCTCTAATTTTCCAAGTGTCCACCAACGGACACAATTGATGGACCGTTGATAGTTATGTCGATTGACTGTGGATCCTTCCTGACGGTTGATAGTTATGTCGGATGATGAGCAGGATTCGGAATACATGCCCCCTGGCACCCAGACCCCTACACTAGCTGCTAGATCCACTCGGGGAACCCCCAGAAGGTGGCGTTTGGCGTAGTCACTGACTCGCATTCTGATGAGGAGTGCACACTGATCGGCACACCGTCTGGGTCGGCCTTGGTTTCTGAAGGATCATCTGGATCCGAGGAGGCTTCAGGTTCAGAGTCAGCCCACTCTACAGGGCCGAATGAGACAACCTCATCGGGTCTCAGATCATAGAGAGCCACTCTCTCTGACATGCCTGCCCTCAATGCCTCATCTGATGAGGCCCAGAGTTCAGAGTCTTCTCCGGCACCCGAACATGAGGTCCCTGCATCGGTTGCTGATAAGCCCAACCAGTGGTGTACAGGGATGCCAAGTTGCTAAATGATAAGGGGGTGATGACTCGGATGTTGACAATCAAGCGGCGCGTTCTTACATGGAGCCTACACACAGTACCTGGGGTGCATCACTTGTTTACCCGTCACCGGCTCGAGTGGATGACGAGGAGTGAGAAGATTGTGCAAGAGTTCTACGCCTCATACGTAGAGGATCTCCGAGGTGTTTTGGACAGGCGGTCGAACCACTCCAATCAAGCCCCACTCATAGATGTTCGAGTTTGAGGCTGACGGGTGGACATCTCTACTACTTCTATCCCCCGCTTTCTGTACGGTGGGTCCACTGACACCGCGATGATTCCCCTCACCCCATAGTTCGACTTCAGGTGGGACGTGGTCAAGAGTGGCCATTTTCATCATATTAGAGATCTGAGAGAGTCCAAAAAGAGGTGGATCGCACAGCAATTCTCTATTGATGGTGAGAGAGAAGTCTGGGTGTTGGACCTTAAAGGCCTTATTAAAAAGGCCAACCTCACTTTTCAGCGAAGTTCTTCTAGCTGTTGGTCAGCCACCGCCTATCCCCCACGGCTACTGATAATATACTTACTTGGGATAGAGCGATCATTCTAGAAACTCTTGTAGTCAGGTTGGGGATCAACTTCGCGAGGTTGCTGATCTTCGTGATACATGAGAGGGATTTCAAGGCCTCTACCACTTACCCATTTGCCTACATGATTTTGCAGTTATGCAGGGATGCTAGAGTGCCCATCTGAAATTGAGATGTCCTTCGTACTCCGACCAGGATTGTGGATATCAGTCTCATCAGGGATGAGGCCAATGTGGCGGCACCACGTCAAGGGCCCAGAGTTTATTTGCAGCTGTTAAGTGAGAACTTGGCGTATACAGTAGGGCAAGCCCAAGGGGCTGATCCTGCCACTTCAGTGGCTACCGATACCACACTAGTTGACTATGCCCCTTGCACTACTAAGGCACCTAGTTCCTCCCGGTCTACACCACCATCAGCAGCACTGGTCCCGATTGCTAGGGTTTAGAAGCTTGAGACCCAGATGGCTACCTTGCTGCATCATATCCATCCCTGGATGAAGAAATCCATTGTCGATGCTGAGGACCGGATTTAGAAGATGATGGCTCAGCATAAGGAGCGGAAGATTCAGGTGTTCCACCAGCGCCTAGATGTATTTGAGTTGTGAGTGCTAGCATGCCTAGCCCCTACCATTGATTTGAATATTCTTTAGAAGGCTGTGGCGAGTCTGCGGACGGATATGGACAGCATACCGTAGATGAGGGGACCCAAGCCTGAGACTGCACCAGTTGAGACAGCGGTGGACACAATCCTTGCAGCACTATTCACTGCTCCTATTGCACCACTGCCTAAGCCATTTGAGTTTGCCAAGAGGCACCGTTCCAGCCGTACCAGTGAGGGTGAGGATGCTCGTGCTCGGAAGAATGAGTGGACGGATTTGGAGGCTTCAAGGAGAGCCTCGTTGCTTGATAAGGAGGCCCGTTAGATGAAGGATAGAGAGTTGGTTTCTGGGGCATCTAGCTTTGTGGTGGAGGTTGTTTAGAGGAGCACCACTGAGGGTGCAGATACTGCTGTGGTCACTACTGAGAGTGTCCCTACTGAGGGTGCGGGTTTCGGGAAAGTGAACCCGCATATCTGTTGATCTTTAGCGCTATGCGCCTCAAGTTTGCTTCACCTACCACCCTATCTTTAGATTTCTTATGCATTGGGGACAATTGCATTTTTTTTGGGGGGGTGGGGTAAATGGATAGTGAGTTCTAGGGTGAAGTCTGAGTAGCCCAACTCATGATCCTCTTTTGGTGGTTTTCTTGCTTGTGTTCTTTTGCCTCAAGAGACTGATTATTTTACTGTTGAACCGGCAAATGTCAAAACTATTACAAAGTATGAATGTGAAAAATGAAGCATGATGGATAAACATAAATGATATCCCGTTCTAAGAAAGTGCTTGCATGAATAGTTTAATAAATGTTGAATATTGGCTCTAATCATGACATAGAGATGCACCCACTACATGATACTTACTCTAACACTCAAACTAGGTGACCGATAATCTGATAGTGTAATGAGGTGTCATGAGAGTGTGAGGTGATTTGATTGTTCCCCTGTTGGTACCTAGCTAGAACTTGCCCGGTTGGTCCTGCAAAAGGAATCTGTGTTAGACAATTATGAAATGATCATAGGCCCTTGTTAAAATTGGTAAACATCTAGCCTAAAGTGAAGTGAGCCGAATGAAATTTTTATCCCTTTTTTATCCAAATAGTTTGAGCCTATAATAGACCTTTCTTTTTATCACCACCTCAACTTCCCTAGGTATAATGTGTTGGCCCTGGTCCTTCCTTTGACATGCGCACCTTAACATAGGACAAAAGCATATGTTGAGGGTGGCTAATGCAAAAACAAACTTCGTCTTGGCTCTACCCAAGCTTTGGTAATGTGTATCTCAACTCATGGCAAAGTGATAAATTGAGGGTGTATATAATGAATGATGACCCGAAAAGTGGGTATGAAAAAGAGTAATGTGGAAAAGAAAAAGGACAGTGAACAAGAGAAGTGACTCAGTCAAAATTTTCAATTGAATATAAAAATAAAAGTGAAAAAGAGTGTTGAACAAAAAGAAGTAAGAGTCACTTCCACAAAAGAGAAAGAAAGGAGAAAATAAGGCAAAGATGACAAGAAAAGTAGGGTATAATAGATAATGAAAGAGGTAGGACACTTAGTCGTAATGTCAAGGAGAATACAATTAACTTAAAAGTTCCCATATGTACCATACCTGACCCTGAGCCTACGTTACAAGCCAAGAAAGTCCTATCGTGATCCTAAGAGTCTAATATGGTGAACTTAAACTGTGAAAATAAGGGTAAGCCTATGGCGAGAAATACCAACTAGGTGTGAATTTGTTTTGAGAGAAAATGTTGAAAAATGATCCTTATACTTAAAGATAAAATCACTATGTCAAATGGAGAATATCCTTTGAAGTGAGGCCACTAGTTGCAATATCAAAAAATTGGTACCTTGGCGAGAAACAAAAGAGTAAAGGTGTCAGTGCATGGTGAGTCTGTGTTATGGTCTGATCCACATGAGTAAGCCTATCAATCCTAAGAGAAGAAACATGCACTAAAGAAACAAAAGAGTTGGGATTGATAGCTATGTGATTGCGGAAGCTTAAAAAAAGTACTTGTGTACAAAGTGTTGTGTTGAGTCATAGTGCGTCGCTTGAGGACAAACAACGAATTTAAGTTGAGGGTGTAGTTGTGAGAGAAACTTGGGTGTAAGTGTTCCCCATAGGTTCATAAATCCATAATCCTAGCTATAACAATTCTTCCCTACTATTTTGCACGCAAATTGATAGGTTATGTATCGCTAAATCCTTGGTCCGTCACATAGAGAATTTCACCCAGTACCATGGTCCGGGTACGTGTGTCTAATTTACTAACCCTTACCTTTACTTCATATTAAGCATCATATCCCCTAAATGTATGTCGATAATTCTTTTCCTATTAACTAACCCCCTTGGTCCGGCAAGTAGCAATAAGGCGAAATCTAAGGCGTACACTCGTTAAAAACACTTCTAAATGAAAGAATTATCGATGCATGCAATAACGTATTTGAGAATTGTTATTTATCTAGGTTTATTTTAGTAATCACCCATGGTTCCCACAACCCTAGTTGTAGATTTAGTTACCCAAGGTTAGAAGAACACAATTCATGATTGATAAATAATTAATCATTAACTTACTTTGATAAATTCAAAGGAAATCTAGAAATTCAACATGAAATCACACAATTATTTTATAAACCCAATCCGAAAATTTGAATTAATGCCCAAAATGCAAAAACAAATCTCCAAGAAAAAAAGTATGAAATTAGTATAAGAATCGAACCCCAAAAATGAGGTTTTTCACCCTATTTATAATAAAACAAAGTCCTAAATAAAAAGTAATTAAAATAAGAAAAGTTTATATAAAACGAGGCTTCAATCGACGTCCCCCACACACGGTTTGTCGATCAAACGACGAATCGTCGATTTCCTCCGTCGGTCCATACTTAGCATCTTTTCTTAGCCTTTACTTTGCATCTTCTCTGATCTAATCGATGGACCAACATCACGGTCCGTCGATTTACCTACCGACTGTCGTTGCTTCTCGTCGTTCCATACTTAACTTTTCTTCAACATCGGGTACTGGATATTATCTGATCACATCGACGTTTTGCCAAGACGGTCTGTCGATTATTACGTAGTCCCATACTCAGTCAGAATTCTCGGAGTTGCTTCCAGATGCTTCAACATCGAATCGATGGTCACCACCTACGGTTCGTCGAAGGAACGACGGGCCGTCAATGGCTTTCGTGGGTCACTTCTACACTGATTCTTCACAGACTTCTACATTTTAATTTTGGACAACTTTCCTAAAAAATAATTTAAAATTACGATAAAAACGCTTTAGACACACACCAATCTTAAGGAAAAAGCATTGAAAGTACCGTGAAACCACAGTACATCAGTCTTAAAAAAAATTATAATGCAAGAAGAAGAAGAGTATAAGATTAATAAAATTGTGGTTGAAAACTGAGAGGAAACCCCTCTATTTATAACCAATAAAGGGTATGAAAATATATTTTTTGTGTTTTATCTAACAAGTCATGACCTTTTCAAAAATTTGCAACTTACTAGAAAAGTCGTAACTCGTCGAAAAAGTCACAACTCATCGAAAAATCAAAACCCTTCGAAAAGAGTGGCAACTTATCAAAAAATTCACAACCTATGAAAGGGATATTATAGTAATTTAATATCCTAGACCTAGAAGTCACTAGTACAAAGATTTTTAACAAAAGAGTACAATTTCCAAAAATTGACCCAATATACAAAGTCTTGTCCCACAATCAAGTCACATTAGACCATACCGATTTTTAAAAGCTTCCTTTGAAATGTCACACTCTCTAACCTTCAACTGATGGTACCTATATATAAGATCAATCATAAAGAAGCTAGTGGCACCTCGAAGCTAGTTCAACATGTTGTCAATCATGGAATGATATACTTATTCTTAATTGTGATGTCGTTCAACTGAAGGTAGTCGATACATATTTTGAGGGAATCATATTTATTACACATGAAAGGATTATGGAACCCAGGGGAAACACTAGATATGATGAATCTTTTATTTTGAAGGTGTTTCATTTTTTATGCAATCTATAGAAACTTTTATTCAACCAAATAGCACATGTACACCATCAGTTTATTTTGGACTCCAGAACTATAACTCAAGATATCACCATCTATATCTATACTAAATAATTATAGAAATTAGTCTGGACACAGATAAGAATTTAATCGATCAAGAATTGGTTACCACTTTGGTAGGAAATGTCCTCTAATATCGAATTGGAGGAAAATATCATTTAATCTCTTGGAAGCAAGTTCATTGTTGTGAGAAGCGTCTTAAATACTTTTCACTCAAAATGTGATAGACTTTTGTTGACTATAACCAACCCAATAATTTTGCGACTTGTCCACTTTTATGCGCTCTATTCGATATCCATTGTAGTTCATCTTCCGAGCTCCTATTTCTATAGGAATTTTCATCCATGTCGAGAGTGAAACCCATACACTAGTAGAACATCCCCACTCTAAAAGAAAATGACTGAGTAATTTTATTGAGAATGTGTTACATAGTACATAACTTGTAGGTACAATTATAATACATTTTCTTAATCTGTGAACTGTTGAACGTCTTTGATAGACGTTGAGCCATAATATAAGTTTGTGTCTTGGCAAGATACCTTTTGAAAGTGTGAGGAACTTCTATGGAAGTTTTCGGAATCGTAGTTTGAATAAATTGTACATTTACTTGATACTGAGCACCCATTGATGTGAATACTTTTGTAGCTCATCAATCATATTCATATTCGTTAACCATTTTCGATCCTCAAGGATATTTCTAACAAGCCAACATTCTTGTTTAGGAATTGGTGATATCCTGACATCTATTCTTGATGTAGAAGTTGTTAATCCAATGAACCAATAAATTGTCTTTGTTTACATCCACGACCCACAAGAGTTTACATATAGCTTCTTTGTTGCATACTTTGTAGTTTAACAAACCCAGGCCTCCAAAAGATTTGGGCATACATAAGGTTTCCTACGCCATCGAAGCTCTTTTAGTGATCCCTGTCCATAAGAAAGCATGACAAATACTAGTAACCAATTAGACCACTTTCATCGAAAGGAGGAACACTTTATCTTAATATGTCTACACCTTGAATATCACACTTTTGATCGGTTGAATTCGACCACCATAATATATAAACTTTATTTTCAAAAATTTAATTAGTGTGGTCTTTTCTCCACTAGTGGCACGCACTGCAATATAGTGATATTCCTTGAGGACAAGAGAACTCAAGGTATTTTAAAGAAATTTCTCCAACTTTAAAGTGCATTTCATATAATAGTTGATTTTTCAATTCTTTAGATACTCAAGTGATATATATTGAGCTTTTGTACAAATTGTCCTATAACCCCCAGAACGTCCAAAAAATTGATAGAAAGCTTGTAGTAGTAGTTGGAAAGAGGTTTTATCATCTCTATTTGAATATTATAAGATCATCAGCAAAACAAATGTTTATAAGATTAACTTTGATGCAGTTAGGATGGAAATTAAAGTTTGGGTTCAATTGGAGTTGTTTTATAGGAATCTGTTAATGTATTGCATTGCTGTCAAAAATAAGTACGGGGATATGAGGTCACCTTGACTTTGACCATTAGTTCCTTGGAATTTTTGAGTGAGACTTCCATTCATCAATAAAGAGTATTTTATAGTTGTAACACACTCCATTTAGAAATTAACAAACTTGATTCGAAAACCAAACTCCAGCAATGCAATTTTAAATAAATTCCACTTGAGTGATTCATAGTCTTCCCTTATATCAATATTAATAAGAAATCTAGGGGAGAATCCTTCGTCATAATAACCTTTAACCAATTCATGTGCTACTATGACATTGTCAAGTGTACTCCAACAAGAAATGAAGCCTCCATGACATTCTCCAACAAATTTTTTAACCACCTTCTTGAATCTAGTTGTTATTAATTTATTAATAATTTTACAAGGTTGTTTAGGAGCAAATAGGCGTATATTACTTGACATAAATTGGATTTTTAACCTTTGAATCAAGGTTATTGTAGTATGGCTAATCATAAATAGACCACTTTCACCATTTTGAAAAATCCCTTGATACCTCTTTTACTAAGGTGAGTTTTTAATATCTTGTCAAGTTGTAAACATCCTTTATCACTTCTATATTTAGATAAGAAATATCTACAAAGTTGAATAACGATATATCTACAAACTTGAATAACCATAGAGACCCAAAACAATTAGGGATAAAAGAATTATCATTTTTGTTTTGTTAATTATAAAATAGGAGGATTTACAAGATATTTTTACAAGTTATTAGAGTCCTAACTATCTACTGATTTCAAGCAAATTACCATTATCCATATTGGGAAATTCCTAATTTGGTGTTGATAAATAAGGTATAGTCAACCCCCTCCCTCAAACTAACGTTGTGTATCAGAAAACATGAGTTTGGACAACAAATAATGTGTCTACTTATTGACATGGCATTTGTAAATAAATCAGCTAGTTGATCTTCAGAGGATATATACTTTAGGTTAATACTCCCATCTTCAACAAGTTCTCTAATGTAACATCTTTGTTCTTTGTGTTTTCATGATGGACGGGGTTTGTTGCTTTTCTGATTGCACTAGTATTTTTGCCATACAATGTGGTTGATCCTTTAATTCATGCACAGTTCTAATAGCAACGTGTACAACCAAATAGTTTTGGAGTCGTGATGGCCTGGGCATACAACCTGGGCAGGATTATCACTCGAGAACCATTATTGTCCCCAGGGGAACCCTTGTTCTGACTTACATACTCAGCGAAAGACTTAATTTATCAAAGATAGCTCATATAGAACTTAGAATGTGATAAAGAAAAAATTCAAAAAGCAAATTAGGCAAACTCTAGTGTCCACATAAGATAATGAAAATGAAAACACTAAAGAACTATACTAAAGGTCCATAAAGCCTCTAAAGAAACGAATATCATCACAAGACCCCCGATAAAAGGATCCCTTTGGAAAGGAAGGAGACACACCAACTGACTCTGAGTGCTTAACTGGATCAACGCGACCATGGATGATGATCCTGATTACATGTGTCTGCATCAAAAAATGATGCAGACCAAATGACATCAGTTCATTTAATGTACGATTATATAAGGGGAATACTAAACATAACATAAACTTGAATGGAATTTGAAATAAACACTTACCTTTACTTTAGTCTAATTGTGAAAAACATAACTCAATAAGAAGCAACAAAACACATGCAATGTATAGAAAGCTTTATTAATAGTAGAAAGAAACTCAGTTCTTTAAAATATTCAATAACATACTCAACTTTACTAATGTAATAAAGTAATATAGTTTCTATGGGTGTTTCTCCAACCGATAACAACCACTATGATCCTAAGTGCTGATACAACATCTTGCCCACACTTTCAAAACCGTCGTATAAATTTCTGTCATATTGGACGTCGTAACTAAGTGGATCCACTAGTATATGTTAAAAAGCACCAAGGAATCATCTATAAAATATGATCATTTACTACCCATAATGGTTACATGGTTTATGGAGTCTTGATTCATTATCAACTCGCGTCCCCATATCCCTGCTCAATACTACTCCCAAAATGTAATTAGCTCATATGTTTCTAAAATAATCTTCTTTCTTTGTCTAACATAATTACTCAAAACTTAGCTTAAAATCTCTCTTGGATTTGACGTTTCCTTTCTTGCACAAATGTGAAAACATTTCTAACTTTTGGGAATATTTAGTTTACGTATAATCTTTTAAGAAATGAACTTCACTCTTAAATCTTTAGTCAACTGGAAATTTAAGTCCTAAAGCAAGGTTAAAATTTTTGCAAAAGTCTTTTGAAAAAATTATGAACTTCACTTGGCTTACTTCTTAACTTCCAGACATGACTTTTAACTTTTTTTTAATTGAATTATGAATTCAAGGTTCATTATCTCATGTTTATGGATGATTTAAATATGTTAACATGTACTTTAGGAAGTTGGAATAAACTAGAAAACATAGGAATGATACTATGGAACTAGTATGAAAAGATGGAAGAAGAATAGTGAGAATTTTCGTCCTTGGAACTCTGAGAGGCGCAAGAGGCAAACCTTTGAAATTAAAAGACAGGAATGGGTGCTCTAGCCTACACGAACTCCCAGAGCCCAAAATTCAAAGACCCTTTTTTGGGGATATAAGAGAGATAACTCCCAGGACACTCCTCTTGTGCTCCCCGACATTGTTTCGTCGTTTTTCAACTCGACACTCTCTAAGTTCACATGTTTCCTTCCCCATAAGATTGGAATGAGTTATACCCTTAATATATTATAGATTAAACTCAAAATTTCACCCAAAACATGAATCAAATATCAAGAAAAACTGAATAATACAACCCATAATAATTTTTAAAAATTTAATCAAGAACTCAAAGGATTTAATTTCAATCTTATACTTCAATGAATTGAATCTTTATTGGCGCACAGGTGAACCAACCCAATGCAATGTGATCTCACATACCTCTTAGAATTGAATACTTGGAGAATCCACTGTACAAACTTGAAAGTTCTTGTCTTATGTTTTTCTTCTTGTTTCTCCTATTTTATCTTTTCTCCAAGCCATACCATGAACATAGACCTTTCTAATTTGACTAAAATCTTCTTTGACCCCAATTAAACTCATAAAATGAATTAAAATAATTGGTAAGGAAACTACTTAAATACCCTTTAAAAATCCCGATTAGACTGTAATTATTTGAATAGCCCAACTTCAAATGAGCATATCTCACTCATACGAACTCAAAATTTCACAAACTTGGTGGTGTTAGAAAAATTATTCTAAGATATTTCCTACGACATTTGGAAACTCATCTAAATTATCTTGAGCTAGGAGTTATTGTCGTTTGAAGTTAACCAAAACATTATTTAACATACTTAATCAAATTTTTCAGAGTTCTATATACTTACCCAAAATGTCTATTTCTATTTCTTAACTTCCTCCTACTTATTTCAATTTACAAGAAGTTAGAGTATCTATCCCCTTAGAACATTCATCCCTGAATTAGATTACTCTTATTAGGCTAAGTGTGTAACATAAATAATTCAATTCAAACACCCAACAAGAAAATCTAACACATCAAGTATACAAATTATAGAGTACTAAAAAGAGAATTAGTACCTTGATCTAGAACTTCTTTCGTTTCAAAAAGATATGGATATCTCTTCTTCATATGTTCCTCTGCTTCCTATGTGGCTTCCTCAACAACTGATTTCTCCAAAGCACTTTGACTGATGCTACTTCCTTAGTACTTAACTTAAAAACTTCGCAATCTAGAATCTGGACAAGAATCCCCTCATAATATAAATTAAAATTGATCCCAATATCTTCAGTTGGTTTGATTAATGAACGATCACCCATGAACTTCTTCAACATTGAGATGTAAAATACCGGATGAACTGCGGCTAACTCTTGTGGTAGATCCAACTCATAAGATACATTACCTACCATTTTTGATATTATGTAAGGGACGATATACCGTCGACTAAGATTCTCCTTCTTAAAAAATCTTGCAACACCTTTCATGGGCGAAACTTTCCAGTATACCCAATCATTTTCTTAAAATTTTGTAACATTCCAGAAGATGTACTTGTCTAGTGAAGGGTCTATAAGGTTTTTAAGAATATGCATTGGGGTACATAGGCATCCCAATGCCCAATATTGAGTAATATTGGGCATGTCAGACAATATTGGTTTAAGGGTGTTATCCAATTTCTATGTATTGAGATATACTTTAATATTAAAATGATCCAATCCAAGATTGTTTAGGAATTGTACCCGAATGAAAATCCTAAGCTAAAATATTAGATTCTTAGTTGTACACATTAGGTACAAGGCATCCAAGTATCAAGCCTAGGTACCATAGCACATGATCATTTAAAATTATCATGTAGATTAAGCAGTGACCAAGGACATAGTGAGGGTCCTTGGACAAGAAAAATGCAGTAACACATGTGCAAGAACATGTGCAAGAGATCAAGCGACCAAGTCCCAACAGAATTCAGTTAGGGCAGTTAGGAGGCAGGCGCGCGTGCCGGTAAAGCCACATGGGTCCTAGATTCCTAACGAGTCCTAGGATCTAATTAACTTACCTAAATATCTAACTAACCTAGGACTAACTGAAATAAACTAACTAGTGTACCCAAAATCCTACAACCTAACCGAGTGACACTAGCCGGGTAACTAACTAAAGGAACATCCTAGTACGTAACCTAGGATGGTCCAGAGAGGTTGGTTATGGTCCTAGTGACTGAGGGGTACTTTAGTAATTAACCTAGGTCACTTAATTAATTAAATTATCAACTTAGTTAATTAATTAAAAATCCTAGTCAAAGCCGAAACAGTTAGGAAAATTTCAGAGCCGAAACAGTTAGGAAAATTTCAGATTTGGCTAAGTCAAATGCTCTCTTATTTTTAGTCAATTTAGGAGGGATGTTTTGGTAATTAGATAATTTATTTATTTATTTAAGTTAATTAGCCTATGTTGAATTATTCAATATCAGTTCCTAAGACTTAGACTTACGATTAGTCAGTAGAAACCTCACGACTCCAAAAATAGTAAGAAACGCAAGAAAGTTCTCCTTAGGCTATTCAAGGCAGATTCTTCAAGACTTTTCGTGCAAATTAAGGGGTGATCGTCGTAGATCAATTCTACAGTAAGGTATGGATTTTATCTATTTGATTCCTTTGCCTAAGAGGCTTTTCAGACATTTTGAATACAAGAAAACAAAACTAGGGTTGTTCCCAATAAATTTATCGAATGTTCATCTCCCTAGTTCTCCCTATTTCCGATTCTAGTAGTATGTATAATGTAAATCTCGAGCATGTTGTTGGTATGTGGTGCTAACTGATCAGTATGTGTAGGTTTCTTGATTTGATAGTGTCGAATGAGACCTATAGGTTAGATCTGTATGATTAATGCCTAATTATGTTCGAGAAGATGAAATTGTTATAAGTCGTTTATGAAATTCAGTTTACTATTGAAAAGAATAAAGTTTTCGATTACTTATTGTGTTTTACAGTAGATATGTTTGTAAGTGTTTGGAATGCAATGTCTCCAAGAATAAACAAGAAGGAGAATCAAAGCTAGTTAATGAATCTTCAATGCCAAATCAACTTTATAACTTGGCCAATCTAACACAGAATTGCTCTTATAAGCTAATTAATGTTAAAAGTTATCTTGCTTAAAATGAAGGTTTAGATTAGTATAATATGTGAAAGTTTGGCTTATGCCAATAAATTGGCCAACAATATTATTTCAAAAATATGTAATTGAATTGGCCAATATTAAGTCGAACCAATTCTATATGGACAATGTAAATTATGATGTCATTTGTGAGGCCAAATATATGTTAATGATTGACTTGATATGTAACTCAATGAACTCATAACCCACGGTATGCCAATGATTGGGACAAGTCCCAACATACCCTATCTAAATGAACTTGTGAACATAATAGTACATTGAGTAAGTCCTTACAACTTTCATAAAGAATGGTTGTACAAGACTACCAAAGAACTACGAACAAGATAAGGTGAGTAATGAAATAACTAAAAGCTTATGAGTTATGAAATTGACATAGAATGGGGTGTTAAAGGAAGTGAGACAAGTTTCACTTGCACCTAAACAATTATGTTAAAGATAGTCACATAAGAGGGTGTCAGAAATCGTGAGACAAGTCTCATTCACACCATAATGATAATGTAAGACTTAAGTTTACATTCATCAACTAAAGAAAGGGATGACAAGTCATCCATTGAGCTAAGTATACCTCATACTATAAGCAAGCTTCCACAATGAACGAGTCAACTCTAAAAGTTGTAAAGTATGATAAATTGAGTAAAGCACCGATAGACTAGCAATGAGCTTGTGCAAGCACATGTAAGCCTCATGAGATGAGACTACCACCAAGGTGGATAAGGGTCTCCAATATCTCCTAGTCTTTGAACTATGTTGCCAACATAGGTACTAGCCAGTCGATTCCACCTAAGATTGCTAGGTAGTATTCGGTTTCACTTTGCCTCGTTAACCACCTCTTTTTAGTGTTGGGAAGACACTGGGTTTCTTGTTTAGCTAACATGATATATGTCGGTTAAATGCTCCAGATTTGGTTTCACTTTAGCCGGAGAACCACCTCTTTTCAGTGTGAGGAAGACACTGGATTTCATGTTAACTCATATGATCTAGGTTAACTTTAACCGGTGAACCACCTCTTTTCAGTGTGGGGAAGACACTAGATTTCATGTTAGCTCACATGATCTAAATCAGTTAAATGATACAGATTTCTTAATGAAAGTAAGAAACAAAGAAAGAAAATTATGTTCAAAGTGGACATGAGATCAAAGAAGAAGAAAAGTAAGTTCACAAGTGAACTAAGTAAGCATAATGATCAAATAATGGACATAGCCAATAATGTGAATATTTGTGCCCCAACAACTTTATATTATCCAAAATGATCAATTAATGGGCATAGCTAATAAAATGAATATATGCCCCAGCATCTTTATATTATGCCAACGATCAAATAATGGGCATATCCAATAAAGATTGGCTTATAAAGACTTCATGCCCAATTTAACAAAGATGGAAAAAATAACTTGTGAATAGAGCAGCCAAATCATGTCCTTAATCTTTTGGATTACTTACTCTATTCATTGTAGGAATGGGACAACAATGAATCATTGCACTCGTAAAGAAAACATAGGATCAAAGGAGAACATTGAACTACACATCAAAAAGAACAAAAAGACTAAAAAATAAAGTAAGTCTGGGAATGGAGCTCTCAGCTTAATGGAGCAAAAATATTAACTTTTGCTCGAGTTGTTCTAAAATTATGTTCATGATTCAAAGGTCTTATGTTCATATAGAAAATGAGTTGTGTGCATTAAATTCATGAAACTATGTCATATTCACAGCATAATTCATAAAAAATGAATTAGGAAAGGTAAGTGACTTCACTTTCCAAAAATGGCATGTTGCTATAGGAAGAGTTTTCCTTGATTATGCATAGTCCTTATGTGTTTATGTGCATACACCCATACTTAGCAAAAGTGTGTACTAACCCATATACAATTACTATTTTTATAGGTGCAGGTCCTTAAGAAGATTGAAGATCCATTGAAGCTGTTTGGACTAGTACATCCAGAATTTGGTAGGTCCTCTTAAGTTCGAGGATGCCTACGCTTTGTAGTCTATATTTAGTACTTTAGACATAGCTAGTGGATGTTGTACCTAGCGTTTCCTTTCAAACATTTGTTCAAGCTTTCGTATTAAGGCCGGTTTGGCAACTATTATTAATATTATGATTTCTTCATTCAGTTGTTTTATCTGTTAATAGATGGTTGTTTAGTTTGAGCTATTAGTATATCACTCTTATGCAGAAATTATATGAAGTCTCAGTAAAGTTCATCAAGTTTAAAATTTTTAAATTTTCCGCAAATTTACATGTATGATTGTGATGAAAGCAAAGAAGAGGCTTGTCTGCGACCTCTGAGAGGATAACGACTCCGGTGTCATCTAGGGTCTAGGAACCGGGTGTGACAAATTCTAAATCCATTCATCTAACATAGTTGTAGGTTTTCTTATGATTCTGTGCAATTTTCAACCTCTCTTAACTCAGTTTAACCATATCCATAGCTTGATGATCTAAATGTGATCTTATCAGCCCTGCTTTACCAACTTCAAAATATCTAATATGAGATCTATATCATCTCCCATAAAGAGCTTCATAAGGAGTCATTTTTATGCTAGAATGGTAACTATTTTTGTAAGAAAATTCAATAAGTTGGAATTGGTCATCCCAATTACCTTTGAAATAAATCACACAAGCCATCAACATATCCTATAAGGTCCCTTGACCACTTTTATAAGATGAAAGGAACTACTTAATTTAACTTTTGAACCAAAACCTTTTTGGAATAATTTCCAAAATTGTATAGTAAATTGCGAATCTCTGTCTGAAATAATGATGGTAAAAACTGCAAAAAGTGAGTTGATTTTGTCATTATCACCCAAATAGAATCATATTGCTTGCTAGACCTTGGTAAACTTAGGATGAAATCCATATTTATCATCTCCCACTTTTATTTCGAAAGTTTTATATTCTAGACCATAACACCGGGCCTTTGGTGCACTACTTTAACTTGTTGGCAGATCAGACCCTTAGACACAAATTCTGAAATGCTCTTCATACTACTCCACCAATAGACTTCTCTCAAATCGTGATACATCTTTGTGGAACCAGGATGATTGGAATATCTAGATCTATGAGATTCCTTTATGATGCACTCTTCGAGTTCATCTAATCTTGGTACACACAATCTAACTTGATACCCCAATCTCCCTTGTTCAAAATCCATTACTTTTTTTTTATGAACATTTGCCTTTAATTCAAGAAAAATTGGGTCTTTATCCTACTTCTCTTTTACTTCTAATACTAATTAAGATCTAGCCTCATTTATGACCACTACTGTCCTTTTGTGAAATTCGATAAGCAAACTCCAAAATGTGAAAGTCTGTGCACATCCTTTGCTAGTTCTTTCTCATCCTTCACAAACTGGTAGTACTAACCATAGACAACATGCTAAAGACATCAGAAACAACATTAGCCTTACATGTTGGTAAAAGATACTCATGTCTTAATCCTTAATTAATTTTTACCACCTCCTTTGTCTGAGATTGAACAACTTTTGAGTTAGTACATTTTGAATACTTATGATCAGTGAATAAATCTACATGAATACTATACAATAATGAAGCCATATCTTCAAAGCGAATACTACCATAGAAAAATCTAAGTCATGGGTTGGAGGTAAAGAAAAACCTTTCATATGAGGAAGTTCTAGTTTATATTTAAGAGCAACAGCTTTAGAACTTGAGAAACAAGAAGTTGCCTTTGTGAAAGTTCTATAAAGAAAATCATATAGTGGTGGGTGCTACTGGAGGCCGAGGCCATTATGATGACCCGATATCCATATCTTTTTCCATCTACACAAACTCTAGCTGAGTTAATGATATCCTTCTGGCTTGTCCTATGTTTTGGAATCATGTTTATTATGTTTTTCTATGATTTCCTTATGTTATGCATGTTCATGAAAAACTTGTGTTTTGATAAAAATGATTTTGCATGATTGATTTTCATCATGTTATTGTGCATTGACTATTAGTTGCATATAGACTCTAGGAAATAGTATGATGGACATGTTTTTCGCTATTCTTTTGAGTATGAGTGGCATATAGGCTCCAAGTAATGATGTTGAGCATTATTTTAGCGTATAGAAGGAAGTTCCTCCTTGAAGATGAGGAATTTTAAAATTTCATACTTTACTTATGGTACATTGAGTATGTTTATCTTGGAGTTAACGTTTCCTCATTGGTTGTGTGCATTTTTATGACTTGCATGCATGGTGTGTTGCTAAACTTGAGTCATTTCCCTTAGAAAGTCCTAGCATCTCACCGAGGACGAATTTTCCCAAGGGGGCGATAATGAAACACCTCATAATCTAGTAGGCTAAACTAGGGCTAAGTGAGAGGGAAACATCCAAAAAGGGAGGAAGTTTAGGCAGACTTCACCAAGAACTTCCTCACCTCACACGACCACCATGAAGATTCTTGTGGAGGACCAGGAGTGACAATGAGGTTCGTGGAGGGATAAGCAGTAGCTAGGCTACACTGCCCCAAACAAGGAACCTCTCTAAGAGCCACTTGACGGCTCGTAAAGGACACTACAGCCGTCGGAAGGGTCATGATCCTAAGCTAGTCGTTGGGGGAGAAAGGGTTGGCATTGTAGCCACTTCTTTAAGAACCAACGAGAGCATCTCGACTCGTGTTAGGGACCATGAATATTTGAGCCTCACATGGTAAAGTGGTATTGACTGTAAGTTAAGGATTAAATCTTTCTTATTTTAATTAGATCAAAGACATGTCGTTTTTCCTAAGTCTATGACTCTTATATAAGTTATTTTTTAACCCAAAAACTCATATGTTCAAGACATTATTTCCAAAACCCAAAAAAATCCCCAAAATTTCATACTCACAAAATAATTCTCTCTCTAGAATATTGAAGAAGAAGAAGAAGAAGATTAAATATAGGGTTCAAGAACAAGTTTCCATACTTTAATTTATTTGGGCCGTGCTAGTAAGTATGATAGTTTTCATCCATGGAGTTCTCAAATTCTCCAATATCAAAAGGTAGAAATTCTCAATTTGTTAAGATTTTCTTTAATTATCATGGGTGCTTTGAAAAGTTTATTTAAATGATCAAATTATGTTAGATTTAAGTATAATTGATGAATTACTATGATTTTATGATTATATCCCCATAAAAAAAATAAACACCCATGTTTTCAAGTTATTAATCATGTGATGTTAGATTTTTAATGTTAAAGGAGATTTTTATTAAATTAAGCATATATTTCTAGCTCTACATGAAATTATGATGAAATCCATGTCTAACCTATGTTTTCTAAGTAATTATGATTGAAACTAGGCTTTAATCCTCAAGAGGTAAATTATAGACTATGGCATGTTCTTATGAAGTTTATGCCATTGTTTTAAGGGGCTTTGAGAGTAAATTACCAATGATGATTTTGTTATTGTGTTATTCAAAGGATATTCTCATAAACACAAATTAGCATGATGTCAAAGGTTTTCTAACATAATAAGGGTTCTTAGGTTGAAAGGTTTTCTCACCTTATTGAATTAGAGAGGTTGATGTCAAAGGTTTCCTCAAATAATAACGGTTCTTAGGTTTTCTAACCTAATTGAAAACTAAGGACATCAGGTCATGACAGAGAGAATCCAACACGAGTTTGAATGAGTAGCTCAACCTGGAACTTGATATAATTGAGACTGGATAGAGCTGAAGGCGAGTCTATGTAGCTAGTACACTCAATAAACTCCATAAGAGGGGGAAAAAAAAGGAAAACACAATTAAGGTTCTGTAATGGGCAACATGACTGAGTAGGTATCATCGGCCAACCCAAAATAGTAACTAACATACAAGGAATAACATTATGAAATCAACTATGACACTTAACCAGTAACTAGCAACAAAAAACATGAACAAGTGACAACAGAAGCTAGTACACAATCACTCACAATATTCTGGACACATATGGGGACTCATGCCTCCACAACACGCTCGTTTGGGAAGTGGATTCTTTGAGATTGAGTATGTTAAGTTAATTCAATAAGTTTTTTCTATAATGTTACTATTTCGGAACGTGACACTCCGATCTAGTTATACTATATCAGAACGTGATACTCTAATCCAATAATATCGTGCAAGAACGTAACACTCCGATCTAATAATACTGTGCCGGAATGTGACACTCCGATCCAATAATGCCGTGCGAGAACGTGTCACTCCGATCTAATAATGTCATTAATTTATTAATTATTATCACCACTTTCAATTCTTTAATAATATTTCATCAAGACTTCTTTATTCAAGGCATCATTTTGATGGAGAGGGTTCAAGATCATAAATTCAACCGTCTCGGAATTTTAGACCAACCCCAAACCACACAACCAAGCTATACAACCACACAATCAAGTACATAGGAAACTTCACTATATCACTCAATACATAACATCGCTATTGATTGTCTATCTATTAAATAGAAATAAACATAACCTATCTCCACCGAAGAACCGAAGTGAAGAAAGTTACTTCTTCAATACTTTTCCCTTTCCTAATGTCTTCAAACACTTCCAATCTATTCAATTTGTGAAATTTATAAGTTAACGAGTCTATAGATACTTATATTACTCTATGTATAGACTAGAACCAAAAATCATCAGACACAAATCAATACACAAGTTCCTAATCTTGAGGTCCATTAACATGTCAAGTCTCTTGTTTCTTATATTCAAGCCTAAGGTTAAGTCTTTATTTCTCTTAATAATATACTACACTTAATTACCTATCTCAATTTGTTTAACTTTAGATTTGTGATGATCAACAAAATAAAACTTAAAACAGAGTATAGGTTTTGAAGTAATGCATACTGAAATATCATCATGACACTATCATTAATTAATCATTGTACCTTAATTATCTCAAGACAAAAAAACGCGCAACCAATTTTTATCCTTTTTTATAAATTAACAATAATATATTTATATAAAAGAGAACCCTGGGTTAGCCTACGTGGCGCAACCATAAACCATCATTCTTTTTTAAATTTATTTATTTCCAAAACTAGCCCTCCCTTTTAATGATAAGTTGTGACTTTTATGAAAATGACATTTTAGACAAGTTATGACTTTTATGAAGAGTTGCGATTTTTATGAAAAATTGTGACTTTTATGATATGTTGTGACGTTTCTAAAGGATTCTAACTTTTCCAAAGAGTTGTAACCTTTCGGATAAGGACAACAAACGTTTGTTCACAGTATCTTATGTTGTCTATAAATAATGGAATTTTTTGCAACTATAATTTGTAGGGTTTTTTCCCGCTATAGGGTAGTCAAATTCAAATACATTAAGTACTTTTGAAGTTAGTTTCATTCTTGAATGTTTTCATGGAGCATAATCTTAACTATACGTGAAGTGATTGATGGAACTTTGGCTTTTTTTCCCCTATTCTGGTGATATTTTTGTAACTCTGCTACGTTTCAGCAAGGATGACTGAAAATTAATCTTCTACTTTGTCCCTTTCGAAAGGTTTCTTCATATACACGAAGAAAATTGATTTCAATTGCAATGCGATATGCTGCTGAAATGGTTGATGGTTGAATTCATTACATTTGATTCTTTAGTAAACAAATCGTTTATTTCTTCCATTATTTTTTTTTGTATATTTTTTTAATTCATATACATTAATTAAGCTTCTTCTAATGTGTCTTTCATTTCTCAAAGTTTTCTTCCTCCTATTTCATTAAGCTTAATATTTTACTATAAATCATAGTGATTGATGTATCTATATCAAACTTTTTTTTGCAATTTGGTGAATTTTTTTGAATTATGTTTAAAACAACAGTGAGGATGATTGAAAATGTATATTTTTTAGGAAAATTTCTTGTGGGTTGAGCTATATTTGATTGCACAAAACAAATATTATTGTATAACTAATGCGGAACCAATGATGAAGTTTTGTAATAGAACCAAAATGATTTCTCTCTTGCTTGCCTTAGTTAGTATATTATTCTAATTATTTTTTCTTGGGTACAAACATTTTGTATGCCATTGCACTATTCGTAGAATATTTGTGTAGAGAAAATTATTCTACATCTTTTATTGTAAGTTAACTAATTTGTTATATTTCTTGTTCCCTTCTTTTTGGGACTAGAACATACTAAGTTTTTGTGAAACTAAAAATTGTCCACAATACACTATAATAAATGTTTATCGGAAAAAAGTATGCACGTCCACAGAGATTACTATAGCCTTTACCGACATTAATAAACTGTCTGATTTAATTTTGGTATAGACTTCAGGGACATTTATCTATAGTACCAATTGCCTCAGAAAATACATATTTATCGATAATTAAGCTATTAATTATCGTCAAAGATCATTTTTCTATAGTGATAACTCACTCCCCTTTGATAAAGTTTTAAATTTTTTTTATAAAGAAGTAACAACTCTTTCTTTTGGCTTCTTTCAATTATTTTTGTGAACCTTAAATTTGAAGACTATCTTTTTTGAAAAATATACTAAATAACATGTCTTTTTCTTCTTAATTTTTTGGAAAGTAAGGTCGTCTTTATTTTATTTTTTTTTATATTTGTGAGTTCAACAGCTCACAAAATTATGTTGTGAGATTTAATATGTTATATGTCAAAAATTTTGTTTAGTACATCTCGTTGTGAACATTCAGGTGCCACATACTACTTGGTTGATAATTGCATTAACTTTTTGTAACTCCATATTATAATCATAACAAGAACTTTGAGTGCTTCTACTTTCTTAGTCCTCAACTTGCAAACATGCCAATCTAGAATATGGACAAGAATCTGCTCATAAGATAAGTTATCATTGATCCCAATATCTTCAATTTTTAATATTAATGAAGGATCACCCATGAACTTATTCAACATGGAAATGTGAAATACCGCATGAACTGTGGCTAACTCTTGTTGTAGGTCCAACAAATAAGATACATTACCTAGTTTTGTATGGGTCGATATATCGAGGACTACACTTCTCCTTCTTACTAAATATAATAGCACCTTTCATTGGTGAAGCATTCAAATATACTCAATCATCTGCTTCAAACTCTAACTCCATTTTTCTTGCATAGGTGTAGGATTGGAATCGATGTCATTTTCAACCTCTATTGAAACACTTTCAACATCTCCATAGCTTGATGATCTAAATATGGTCCTATCAACCCTGCTTCACAAACTTCAAACCATCTATAGGAGTTCTGTATCTTCTCCCATAAAGAGCTTCATAATAAGTCATTTGTATACTAGAGTGGTAACTATTGTTGTAAAAAAATTCAATGAGAGGTAGGTGATAATCACAATTACCTTTGAAATAAATCACAGAAGCCATCGACATATCCTCTAAGGTAGAATAGTGTTCTCTACTTGACCAATTGTCTAAGAATGAAAGGGATTACATAATTTAACCTTTGAACCCGAGGCTTTGTGGAATAACTTCCAAAATATGTAGTAAATTTCTCATCTCTGTCTGAAATAATGGTGAGAAAAACTGCATGAAGTCTAACCACTTCGTGAAGATACAACTTGGCATAGTCCTCTAGTGAATGGGTAGTCTTTACCGGCAAAAAGTGAGTTAATTTTATCATTCTATCAAAAATCACCAAAATTGAATCATGTTGCCTGCAAGACCTTGGTAAAGCTAGGATGAAATCAATATTAATCATATCCCACTTCCATTCCGGAAGTTCTATATTGTAGGCCATACCACCAGGCCTTTGGTCCTCTACTTTGACTAGTTGGAAATTTGTACACTTAGACACCAATTCTAAAATGCCATTCGTACTACTTATCCAATACTTCTATGATGTCAATATTCTACGATATGGTGGAGGACACTATTGAGGTGTTTATGGATGATTTTATAGATGTTGGTGACTACTTTGAGCGGTGTTTGAGTCATTTGTCCGAGGTTCTTAAGAGGTGTGAAGATTGCAACCTTGTGCTAAATTGGGAAAAGTGTCACTTCATGGTGAATGATGGTATTGTATTGGGTCATTGCATTTCAGAGAAGGGAATAGAGGTTGATCGAGCTAAAGTTGAGGTGATAGAGCGACTTCCTCCAACTATCTCTGTAAAAGGTGTGAGAAGTTTTCTTGGGCATGCAGGCTTTTACCGGAGGCTCTTCAAGGATTTTTCAAAGATTACACATCCATTCTGCAAGTTGCTTGAGAAAGAGTGTAAGATTCATGTTGATGAATCCTGTCTTAAGGCATTTGGTGAGTTGACAGTAAATTTGGTGTCTACACCTATCATCATTTCTCCGTTTTGGAGAAAGCCTTTTGAGGTGATGTATGATGCGAGTTGGGTTGCTCTTGGTGTGGTATTGGGACAAAGAAGGGTCAAAATCCTTAATCCCATTTACTATGCTAGTAAAGAACTTAATGAAGCCCAAAAGAACTACACCGTGACTGAACAAGAGCTCCTTGTTGTAGTCTTTGCTCTCGAGAAATTCCGCTCCTATTTTCTTGGCACTAGAGTTATAGTGCATATTGATCATTCGGCTTTGAGATATTTGATGACAAAGAAGGATGCGAAACCGAGGTTGATTCATTGGGTATTACTATTGCAAGAATTCGAATTTGAGGTAAAAGATATAAAAGGGACCAAAAATCATGTTACTGATCACTTGTCCCGATTGGAAGATGAAGCAATGAGAGAGTTTGGTCAAAAGGCTGAGATTGATGATATTTTCCCTGATGAGCATGTATTGTCTTCCTCCCAAGACTTGATTCCATGGTTCGCAGATTTTGCGAATTATCTGGCTAGTGATATCGTCCCACCGGGCTTGTCCTTTCATCAAAGAAAAAAGTTCATGCATGATGTGAAAAAATTCTTTTGGGATGATCCCTACATATGTAGGAGTTGTTCTTATGGGCTTATTCGGCGTTGTATGCCAAAAGTTGAGATGTTGAGTGTTTTGGAGGCATGTCATTCTTCGCCTGTAGGTGGGCATCATAGTGGTGTTCCATATACTCACAAGATCTTGCAATCTGGCAACTAATTTCCAAACATCCACCAAGATTCTCATGAGTTTGCCAAGGCATGTGATAGATGCGAAAGAGATGGTGGCATTTCGCGAAAGCAAGAGCTCCCTCTAAATCTCATTCTTGTGATTGAGTTGTTTGATGTGTAGGGCATTGACTTTATGGGACCTTTTGTGATTTCTCATGGGATGAAGTACATTCTTGTGGAAGTCGATTATGTGTCTAAATGGGTGGAAGCTATGGCACTTGCGAATAATGAAGGGAAGAGTGTCACCGGTTTCTTGAAAAAGAACATATTTTCTAGATTTGGCACCCCAAGGGCTATTATCAGTGATGGGGGATCCAACTTCTGCAACAAGCTGTTTAGGGGATTATTGGAAAAATATGGGGTTCTCCATAATGTGGTCACTCCTTACCATCCTCAAACTAGTGCACAAGTTGAGGTGTCAAACAGGGAGATTAAGCAAATTTTGGCAAAAACGGTGAATGCTAGTAGAACGGATTGGTCAAGGAGGCTTGATGATGCTCTTTGGGCCTACCGGACAGCATACAAGACTCCCATAGTTATGTCCCCATACCAACTTGTATATGGAAAAGCTTGTACCGGTTGAATTAGAGCATAAGGCCATGTGGGCAATGAAGAAGTTGAAAATGGATTGGAATGAGGCTGCGGAACGACGGTTAAACGGGTTGAATGAGCTTGATGAATTTCACTTGAAGGCATTTGAAAGTTCAGCCCTCTACAAAGAAAAGATGAAAAAGTACCATGACCAAAAGATAGAGAAGCGCAATTTTTTGGTTGGGGATTTGGTGCTTTTATTCAATTCTAGGTTGCGTTTGTTTCCGAGCAAACTCAAGTCCAAATGGACTGGTCCCTATTTGATCGCCCAACTATTCCATTATGGTGCGGTTGAGTTAGAGAACAAGGAGGGTGTGAGGTTCAAGGTGAACGGGCAGCGAATCAAAATATATCTAGGGCATGCTGAAACGGCGAAGGAAGTGATCGAGGCATATCATCTTGATGAAGTCTGAGTAATCAAGAGTCCTCCGTCGTCCCATGACGTTAAATCAAGCGCTGATTGGGAGGCAACCCAATATGTATCCTCTAGCCAACTATAGGTTTTTCATGATTTTCTAGGCATAGATTCATTATTTTTGCTTTTATTACTTATGTCACGACTGAATGTTCCTTTATTTTTCTTTAGAAGTGTTGGCTAGAGCAAAGATCAGGGTCCGTGTCCAAAAAGTGTCCATAAAATACAAAAATATTAGCTTAATGGGTGTTAAATGTGCACGTATCAAATCACCAGAAATCTACAGAAAATTGGTCCGCTGCACCCATCGACGGACCGTCATGTCATCGACGGATCGTCGGTGGGATCTGTCATGCCCAGGTATGTCTCTCAAATTTTCTAAGTTAGGGAATACTCGATGGACCGTCGACCCTATTATGGTATCTCCGCGTCTTTACCCATCGACCCGACCCAACCCGTCCGGCTGAATGTCAAAAGTTTTAAACCTGTAAAGTTCCCACATCTTCACATAACCCCTCATAACCGTTTCTCTCCTCATTTCGTACCATTTCTCCCCACTTCATCACCATTAACTTCCATTCCCTCTCCATCTTCTGATTTCCCATAATTCCCCAAATTCCGACAGTTCCTTTCTCTCCCAATTCTCCCAGTTTCTTTAGTCCATTGTCGGTCGGTGTTCGTGGTGTTTGTGCTGCTGTTCAACTACCAGTATCTTACTTCTTCTTCCTCTACTCCAGTTATCAGGTATGTTCTTCTGATCCGTGAATTAACTATCGTTAATTTTTTGTTTTCTGATTAAAATTGATGTCTTACTATGTGGGTCTCCATTTTTTGGACCCCTTTTGCATGCTAGAACTCACCCCCGTAGTCCTAAGTTCCCGTAGAACACTAATATTGAAAAGGAATGGGGGTGTTTCGTTAAAAAAATGGCGTGCATTTCCTGATTTTGTTTCTGACCTAGGGTTGATGGCTGTTGAAAATTGAATGCTAAAACTCAAAAAAAATCTTATCATAGGGATGATGGGATGATGGGTAGTTGCTTGGGAATCTTGGGTTGTTAAGGATACTCCGCATTAGTAAGTTTGGGGAACTAATTTCTGTCCCTAAAGGACAGTATGAGACCCCGTCGACAGACCGTCATGCCCTCGACATTCAAGGATGACTACCATACCTTAAGTATAAGAGACCCCAATGATTTTGATGAAGAACTCGACCACCAAAAGCCCTCCTAGCTCCTTCTTGAGTTCTAGCTTCTATGGAGTTTGAGAGAGTCTTTTAGGAGAGAGGGGTTTTGGGTTTCAGCAAATGAAGTGTAAAATAAGGTCTTAGAAACACTTTAATATACTTAAAATACCTTAAAAATATCTTCCCTAGGTTCGTAAAAGACTTAGGCTGAATTTACCAAACACCCCAAGTCAACACAGAAACGTGACATCTTTTTGGGCAGCTTCACAGACGGCTCCAACCAACGGACCGTTTGTCCATCAACGGCCCATTGTGGTGGTTCGTTGGTTGGGAGTTTGACTCGGTACTGTGCAGGCTTGCTTGCCTTGCAGGTCCAGTCGACGCCCAAGGTCGACAGACCATTTGTTGACAAACGGACTGTCCTTTGTGGCGTCGTTTGGTCATTGCTTGGCAGCTTCTTTCCAAGAGATGGGGTCCTATTTCAGGTGCCCTTGTGGATCCTAGGTGGGGTCATACCCGGACATTAAACCCCCTTAAACATAGTCTTCTAGGTATTAGGAACATCTCACACCAATTTCAAACAAACCGAATACGTAAATCTCACCAAAACACATCAAGGCACATGAACACTTTCTAAGGCACACCTTCCGAACAACATGGACGTTCTTGGACGTTTGACCTATTAACTTAACCAAAATTAACACACTTCCTAAGGATATCATTATAACTCATTTTAACAAAAAATTAACTCAAGAAACATTCACGGAGCTCTAGTTCACCTAAGTTCATTTTACGGTGTTACATTCTCCCCCACTTGGAATAACATTCGTCCTCGAATGACACGAAACTCGTTTAAGAACATCAAGGACTTACTAGCAGCACTTTACACACCAAAATAAGGCTCAAACATTCATAATCAATGCGCCAACTTACAATGAACACAATTACACAATTATAAGCACTTTACTAAGCAACACAGGCAACTTTTGGAAAATAATTTCCACACTTCAAAACACATTCTCATTCTTCATTTATGGAGGAACTACCTTATACAACATTAAATGTGCTCATAAACATAACTTCTAAACACATTGAAGACATTGTTCATGAAATAAATGAAATTTTCTCAAATTTTTGAATTTCTAACAATGAATATAAAATCTTGACAGTAAAACATGCTAAAAATCCTTTAATCCACCTTTCAAGCAATTTTATCATTAAGGCATGTCAACATGAGATACAACGTCATGCTAAATCACAACATAACATGACAACACAACTTTGAAGAAATTAAGCACTATCCTTAGCTACACTTTAACAAGAGAAATATAGGTTGACTACCAATTCTCCCAATGTGACCATAATCTCATCAAGAGCTTACAAAACATTATACCATCAAAGACACTCACAACATAAAGAGAAATTCAACTCATACTAATATGGAAGACTCTTAAACATTAGCAACCTATCAAGGATTTTGGTCTCAAGCTTGAATAAGGATAGAAGAAAAGATAAGGATATCAACTACCCTTCTACTCAACTCATTCTCCCCCACTTAGGGTAAAGCCATCTTCAAGATCTCATACTTCAATGTACCACTAAGCTTTTCACAATGTAGGAACTCATACTACACTCAACTCATGCACATGAAGACTAAACATCAACCTTACCTGTCAAGCATAACACATTCCTCTTAGGATTTAATCTAGAACAACACCCTTAAGGATCATCTCACTCAACTCTTAAACATCACATATCTAAACTCATGAAATAAAATCCCTTCTTTCTCACAACATTACCATATTCTTTTAACACTCTTCAAATTTTACACCTTAATATTTATACTATCATTGTACACAATCATAAGATAACTCATTTTCCACAAAAGGGATTTCATTGAATCATTCTAACTCTTATAATGCTTATTATATCACCATACAATTTCTCAACACCATACTTCCAACCTCATAAGCCACACATAGCCATAAACGGCATCACATCACAATTCTCAAAACTAACCTTCACATTTACTCTTCTAGCCACAAAATCATCATAAGCATCAAAACTCACCTTTCTCTCCCTCAACATAGAAACAATTCTTTCTCCAAGCAAACACACCTAGAAAACCAACAGACAAAGGAAGAAAAGAGAGATATCTTATGGAGTTAAGCTCTATGTCACAATAAAAGAGTAATGAAGTAAGTGAAACTCTATCGTCCTATAGCCTCTTTTCCATGGGTGTGTCGCGACTCACACCAATGACCAAGACTCTACTGGACGTGGTTTGTGAGACTTTTAGACCCTAAACTATTTCCCATAGCCTTACGCTGTGATACAAGTCTGTAACGACCAAAAAGTACCCCCCAAGAGTTTAGGAAAAACTCTTGAATAGTCAGAATGCGTACCTGGCCCTTTGGGGTCTTGTATAAGCCTTCTAACTATCGTTCATTACATAAGACATGAAAAGTAGCGCAGAATTAAAACTATTCACGACATTTAATATAAAAAGGAATTCTTTCATAATTATTAAGAAAATCTCATTGTCACAAGCCAAACTTGAAGACACGACATAATATCTTAGGGACACAGCCCTTTACATTTGAAATAAATACATCATAAGTCCTAAATAAGAAACTAAGAAAATGGGACTATCCCTCAGATATATGAGGACATAATTTGTCTTCAGAGAATCTTTCCTAAGCTTTGCCTTCTAGACTTCAACCTTGCTCCAACCTATACTTACAAGTATAGAAAAGTATGGGTTTAGTACAAATAATCTACTAAGTATGACATAGGTAAAAACATGCAAAAAGGGACATTTTAGTATAAATACATTTTCATGCCAATTCAGTAAAACATTCATAAAATATAGAAGTAAAACAACATAAAAATCATCATTTAACACTTAGAGAAGGACTCCCATAATTTTAGAAAAAAGAACCATTTTACAGTGAAGTACCCAAACATTACAGTGAACCCCTTAGCATTACAGTAAATTCATTTTGACATTACAGTGAACTATCTTAATCCCAAAACAGTGAACTCCTAAAGTCAAGTCAAGAGGAAATGAATTCATTTCCATAGGAGTTACCCTAGCTAAGGTTATCCTAACACCACCGAGGTAAGACATGAAGAGAACACCCATAAACCTCCTTCAATATGCACCTAGGTGATCCCAAGACTACCCCTTCTAGGCTTACTCGCCACGGGAGAACAAGTCCCCACTCAATGACAAGACATTATAAGAACACTCAACCAACACACCAAGAATAACCTTTCGGAATGCATACTTAGTGCAATGAGTAGATGGCGTCCTATTCCACCACCTACCCTAAGTAGTACACTCTTTTAGAAGACTTATATCATTCAATTCATATAAGACTCACCAAGAATCCCCTTTCGGAATGTCTACCTAATAAAATGAATAGATGGATTCCCATTCCACCACCTACCTAAAGTAGTACACTCTTTTAGAAGACTTAGTACTTTCAATTGATATAAGACTCACCAAGACTTCCATTCGGAATGCCTACCTAGTGCAATGCAGAGATAGTTTCCCATTCAACTACCTAGCATAAGTAGAACACTCTTTTAGAAGACTTAGAACTTTCATTAATTTTGTGGGGGTTAGCTTAACCGACATAGACCATGAGACCTAGATATGGAATCCCAATACTTTCTTTATCGGAGAAGGGTCCCCCCCCCACTTGGCTAGAGTGAGGTCTTTTCTTTAGCTTTTACATGGCTTTTCCAATGTCTACACCTATACGGGCACATAGTTAAGGGATAAGGAGATTGCTACTAAGTAACTCATTCTCTACTAACAAGGGTACTCATCTCAAGAGGTACATTGGAATACAACATTTCAACTAACTAAGTGTAACCACCTCTTCTTCATTTTCTGTCGGTGCTAGGCATAACTCCACATGGATTCTCAACATTTTTATATTATAGGTTAAGGATAACTAATAGACACCACGTCTCAACTCAGGAAGGGTATCCATCCTCCTACCTATCTTAGAAATCTCTTGGAAGATAATGAGATTGCTATTAAACACTTTATCTCAACTCACAAAGAGTGTTCACCCCGAAAATCCCCTATTCATTCACATTCTTTAACTTCATTCATTAATTCATTCAAAGTGTGTGTATGTGTGTGCATATATGAGAACACTTTTCACAATAGCATAATTTCATTTACATTCAATCACTTGGTTAGACCTTCATTTATCACATTACTCACTTTAACATGCTTCACTTAATCATATAATTCATCTAGACATAATCTCTAGCATACTTCTCATAATAAGATTCATAAGTTATATTAACAATAATAACATCATAATCATCTTATTTCACATAATATGCATTCATGGCCTCTTTCACAATACACAAGTAACTTTACATTCATTCAATTCAAGATTCATAATACACATTACAGAACCATCTTCATTATCACTTCAGTCCACACATTAGGTCTTCAAAGCCACACTTACAATACATACCAAGTATATCCAAATTCATCAAGTAAACACCGCCACCAAGAAGGTGGACCATATTACTCAAGAGCATTTCATAAATAAAGCTAAACAACAAAACCAACTTACCCTTTGTACAAGCTTCCATAACCTATAAAAATTTCTTCAACAATTCATCATAATATAACCCTTAGGGCAGTAGCTAAACAACAACATCAACCCAAAGAAACCAAAGCTCAAAGACTACAAAACATGCTCATTTAACCAAATCCTTAAGCCAAAATTTGATTTTAAAAAAACTTTAACATGTTTTCATTGAAGTTTTAGCATTATAATAACAACTTATCATTAGAAACATCATATTTGAACCATTTACAATGTTTTCATGCAAGACCAATATTTAGAGTTAAAGATAGAAGAAGTTAGGGTTGAAAACCCTATTTGAAAATCTATTAGAAAGAACTCCTTGAATGGAAGAGAGTTCAAGGATGACTACCATACCTTAAGTAGAAGAGACCCCAATGATTTTGATGAAGAACTCGACCACCAACATCCCTCTTAGCTCCTTCTTGACTTTTAGCTTTTATGGAGTTTGAGAGAGTCTTTTTAGAGAGAGGGGTTTTGGGTTTTAAGAAATGAAGTATAAAATTAGGTATTAGGGTTAGAAACACTTTAATATACTTTAAATACCTTTAAAATATCTTCCTAGGTTCATAAAAGACTTGGGGTGAATTTACCAAACACCCCAAGTCAACATAGAAAAGTGACAGCTTTTTCGGCAGCTTCATAGACAGCTCCTACCAACGGACCATATGTCCATAAACGGCCCGTTGGAGGTCGTTCATTTCTTGGGAGTTGGCCTCTATCCTTTGCATGCATGATTTCCTTTTAGGTACAGTCGACGCCCAAGGTCGACGGACCGTTTGTTGACAAATGAACCATCCCTTGTGGTCGTCGTTTGGTCACTGCTTGGCAGCTTCTTCGTAAGAGATGGGGTCCTCTTCTTGGGCCCCTCGTGGATCCTAGGTGGAGTCTTACCCGTACGTTAAACCCCTAAACATAGTCGTCTAGGTCTTAGGAACACATCACACCATTTCAAACAAAACGAACACTTAAATCTTACAAAAAACACGTCAAGACACATGAACACTTTCTAAGGCACACCTTCCGAACGTCATGGACGTTCTTGGACGTTTGACCTCTAAGATTAACCAAACTTCACACACTGCCTAAGTACATCATTATAACTCATTTTAACACAAAATTAAGTCAAGAAATGTTCACGAAGGTCTAGTCACCTTAGTTCGCTTTAGGGTATTACAAAGAGTTAAACAACATAATTCATAAACCATGATCAATGCAAGTGAATATCATCTTAAGACATACTTATGATATTTCCTTGAAGTAACCTTGTTTCATCATAACTATGCTAAATTAATGTGAGAATTAGTCAATTCTTTGTTTTCTCATTATCCGTGGAAGGCACGTCATCTTGCCAATCCAAGCTAAGTCATTGTCCATGGAGGAGCACACTAATATGCCCATCCAAGCTACCATGGAAAGGTATCCTCTCACCAATCCAAGCTACCATGAAAAGGTAGCATCTCCTTTAACAATCCAAGCCATCAGAGGTATCATATCCTTACCAATTCAAGCTACCTAGGTTTTATCATCATAACTCATAAGTTCTTAGATTCATTTTATATGAACAAGATTTTTAACCTAGAATTGTTCAATGTGAGAAAACCCTTCACATTCATACATAAGCAATTTATATAGGAACTATCTCTTCCACAACAAGTACATCTAAATCATCAAATTCATAATCAAAGTTTTACTCTCAAGCCTTACACCTCATAATAATCATATGTGCTTCACTCTCAAGCAATCAATATCATAACATCTCATAAGCCTAAATATCAAAGCAATTCTAATTATAATTCATCAGTCATATAAATGATACATCTAAACCCACAATTTCTCTTTTCATGGGATCAAACTCAATTATATCAATTTCATCTTTCAATACATGAGTTAGGCATGGTACATGTAAGTCATCCTAAAAATATGAAATCTTATCATTTCAATAATAAACAATCATAATCCAATCAATTGGATCAACATTCATTAAAATCCACAACATTAGAATAAAACCCTAACTCAAATAGGGAATTTTGTAATTTTCGAATGGAGAATTTTGGGGGCTCCATGGATGAAAAGTAATCATACCTTGATAAGAAAGATCATAATTTCATGAGGAATAGAGACATTGACGTTGATGCTAGCTTCAACCCTTTCTTCTTTTTCAAGTTCTAAAGAGAGAAATATTTCGAGGAGGAGTCTTTGTTCTTTTAAGATTCTTAGAAGAATGATATTAAGTTGGAGAAAATTGGGGGTAATATATTTATATAGGTTTTTAGGTGAATGTTAAATGACGTAATATTGAATTAAAATAACGTGAAAAGACTTTTAAAACCCTGACTTAAAAATTGAAACAAGGCACGTTGGAGCTCGCCAAAGGCCACTCGACTATACTCGCCAAGTGAGCCTTTAGTTTGCTTAAATTTAAAGTAAGTCGAATTGGGGGCTAAGTCAACTTAGGCAATGGATATTCAGCTTTGGTGACACTCCGAACGGAACGGCGAGCTTGACTTAGCTCGCCTAAAGTTTCAGAAAACTGGATGGTGAAATTGAGCCAAAAAGGAGGAGCTTTACTCGGTGAACCACCAAATCGACTCGACATATCGCCAAGTCGAATAAGAAGTGAATATTTTCCTTTCTCCAGTTGGAGGTGGTATATTACTAACGTTTATTGAGCATTCTAGTATGGTTTTGGCTTGAAAAAACAAAATGGAGTTTGGAAGGACTCAATAATGAGGACTTTTTTAAATTTACTTCCTGGGTTTGAGCTAGGGATGGGATAATTAGAGTAATCTCTCATTTAATGATACAAACTAGGGATGGTCTATCTACTCAAGTAATGTTTGGTGTCTTATTGAAAAGGATCTTGGAGTTCGAGATAATTCATGGGGCATATGTTTGGTAGTTCAGTGACTATTGAATGTTGGCTAGGCCAAGTTCTATCCATGTATCAATAAATGTTGTTGTAACTAATTTTTTGCGCGATAATCCATGACCTCATTAAGATTATGTATGATTATTTCCTACTCTCTGTATATTAGAAATTTCGTATTTTCACATATATTAAGAACTTGAAATATTGTAAAATTTTTACTCTTTGATGAATTTTATCTTCAACATATTTTAAATTATAGTATTTGTTCTTTGATATAATTGATTTCTAGATATTAAATGATTTTTCATATATTTGTCTATTATCATTTTCTCTATTGTTTGGTACATATGTATGCAACATATACAATACTCCATTTGATGGCCTATTATTCATTCTTTAACCAATAGCAACTAGTTTTCATTGCTCTTCTATGTCATTGTCTACAAACACCCCTAAATATGTCATAATAAATTTATGATGTGAAATATAGAAACCCCTCAATTCTCGAATGTGTCTTCCTTAATTATTCTACAACTAATAAATCATTAAAATATTTCATCAAGTTTTTTAAAACTTTTTAAATCATAGTTACAAAAATGAAAATATTTTGAAATACATTATTTTTTTAGAAAAAAAGAACAACTAAAGAATTATGATCAAAGCAAGTCACATATTTATTATTCTGGAGTGGAGTGCACCAGTAGGAGGCAAATATTGGAAATAAAATCATTTACAAGTAATCAGGAGAATCAAGAAAGGTAACAAGTAGCAACAGTTTAAATAATTGAGACTCTTCAACTTTTTCGTGTATTAACCATTAACAAATAATAGAAAAGTAGAAATTGAAACATTTAGACTTTTCTTAATAAAGAATGTGAAAGGTTAAAGAAGAAATTTGTGAAAAATATATTATAATTTTTGTCCATCTATCTGTTTATATATCTTTCTATATGTATGTATGTCGGTCTATCGATCTGTCTGTTTGTACGTCCATCCATCTATCTATGTGTATGTGTGTCTCTGTCTTTTTGTTTGTCTTGCCTGTCCGTGCGTCCGTCCATCCCATACACAAGAAATAAGAACTAGACAAAAATAACTTTAATCATCAAATATACATAATAACACTACAAGTATGATAACAATCCGATATAGTCAAGAAACGAAATCAACTAATATCTCAATGCCCTCAGTTAAGGGAATTCTTAACAATAGAAATCGTAAGAATTAGTCATTCAATGATTTATAGTTTGCGAGGCTCTTGAGATATAAAAAATAATAGTTTTCCTTAACTTACCTTGAATAGTGGCTTGAATAACTTGATGTAGATAATATATTTTCTTTAAGTGGTTGAGTATATTGTGAAAATATTTTTGTTTCCTCAAAATCTTTTTAATATAAACGGAAAAGGGCCTAAAATATCCTTGAAGTATTGAAAATGGTACAAATTTACCATTCATCCACCTATTGGCTTCAAAATGCCCTTTTCATCCACCTATTGGGTCCAAAATACCCTTGTCATCCACCTTTGGGTTCAAAATTGACCACTTCTTTAATTGTTTTAAAATTAAATTCTTTAAAAACTTTTTAAAATACTTGCCGTTCAACTTTTGGTTATAATTTAATTTATTAATATAATTTATAAATCAACCCACTACCCACTAATTACTAACTAAACCCCACCCAAGTAATAATCCAACTATAATATAAAAATCGTCATAAACACTACTAAAGCACAATGAAATTATATATTCCTGAAAATGACATCTAAAATTATTCGACTCCAAATTGAAGCCCCAATTAAATTTAGATTGAATTGCTTATTTAGGAGGACACTTTCAATATGATTGATTGAATTTAGAAATTTATGATTAAAGGTAAAAAAGTAATACATCCCGAATTAATTCATGCACTTTTTTAAAATATAATTTTATAAATACTTATGATTTATTTTAAAACCTTTATTATATTATTTTGAAAAAAAGTTACCTATGAAGTACCATCACATAATTGAGACGTAAGAATAATTAAGATGAACATAGTCTGACTTTTAAGTTTATCGATAATTTTTATTTACACACTTGAATGTATGATAATTTACTTCTTTAGATATTTTTGCCTCAAATTTTTAAAAACACTCAATTTGCAGTAGATTTTCTTTTGTTGCATTAATAATGTGACGGGTTTATTAATTTGGAGGGGTTTAATTAGTTTTGGGTGGGTAGTGGATTGATTTATAAATTATACTAATAAATTAAATTATAACAAATAGTTGAGCGCCACGTATTTTAAAAAATATTTAAATAGTTTAAACATAAAACCGTTAAATAAGTGGTCAATTTTGAACCAATGGGTGGATGACAAGGGTATTTTGGATCCAATAGGTGGGTGGAAAGGGTATTTTGGAGCCAATAGGTGGATGAAGGGTAATTTTGTACCATTTCTAATACTTTGAGTGTATTTTAGGTCATTTTCCGTAATATAAATATGTAAAAAATCAGCAAGCTACCTAAGCTAAACTTAGATAGAAAAAAAAAGAAAGTAAAGAAGGCCTTAAGCATCTATACTAAGAAATGTTGTTACAAATTAAGTTATAACATTTTCTTTCTTCAATTGAGTAGATACCCAAGGGAAAGGTTTAATTAGCTAGTAACACCATAATAAAGAGAACAAATATGATCTTATCCATGAAATTATTGTTACACCAGATAAATGAAACAATTTTAGTCTCAAGTACATGTCACACACAGGAAAAAATAAACTTACAACACTCCCATCTCTTTTTCATCTTGAAAGTAATCTAAGACTTCTTCCTTGGATGAAAAAAAATAATTGGTAATTTCTTGCCTAGGTAGCTCATTGTTGTGAGAAAATTTAGCAATATAATCAAAGTACTTCCCTCCAGTTATAGAAACTTGAGAGCAACGGATATGTGAACAGAGTTAATGTTGAGTTTTTAATAAAGAAAATAGAGAAGTTTGGTGTTATTCCCACCAAAATAAATTAATGTAGTCTATAGCCATCACATTTAATTTTTATTTATTTTATAGGTTTACTTTTTTTTTAAAAGTCAAAAAATGAGATAGGCTTGTGGGGTCAGAGGGCTTTTTAACACTTTAAAAACTTCAGGGATGAATACAAGTTTACAGAAAATATAAATTAGTCTCTTTTTATATTTATTAAATATTCCATCTTTTTAAATTCATTTAACTATTCAACAATTTCTCTCTCTCCCCCCTCTCAACATCTCTTCTTCCCTATTTTCTTGTTTTTTCTTCAATCTTCTTCCCAAGTCGAAACATTCATCCTCTTATGATTAGATAAGTTTATTTTTCTTTTTCAAACAATTTTAGCTCCGTTTTACTTTTTTTTTGCATTCTAGTTTGGTAGAATTGAAATTTTTACAAAAAAAATTGATTGTTCTTGATTAAATTTGTCAGAATTTGATATTTTTATGTTCATGTTTATGATTGCACATCTTTAATTGTATTTTTCTTTGATAATGGTTTAAAAAATTGAACTTTTATTTACATTTTCTATCGATTAAAAAAAATTATGTGTTTTAGAAGACGTTAATGGTGTTTTGGCTTATGTCTTTTGCATTCGCCCTTTCTAAAGTTATTGCTACTTGTTTTGCATATTTGATAGAGTATTTTTCTGTTTCATTTAATAGACTAGTGGTCGATAGATTGATCACTACAAATTTATTTTTGCTTATAGATTATAAATTATGGCTAAAGATAGAAAATCATTAAAAATAAAATTGTTTCTACTGCTTGCATCAGTAAGAAACATAAAAGTTGAAGAAGTTAATCACTTTGCAAATTTTTTGCAAGAACAAGGTGACGGTTTATCGTGATTACTTTAGAAAAATTCTAGTTTATCAAAAGCTCTACTCTGATTTCAAGTAAAATTGTTAAACTTGATACATTTGTGGAAGAATTTTAAATTCAAGAAATAAATGTTTTCTTATATGTTGTTGCGATGTGCGAAATATTAAAAATAGTTACATGACATCTAATTATATGTGAACGATAAGTCAACTTGTTTCAACTTAAAGAAAATTGTTTGATTATGGGGTTGAACTGTTAGCATACCCCGTGAATAAAAAAAAGAGCAAAATCCTTTAATATTGTTAATTGTTTTATTTCAAGGTGATCAAGAAATCACTACTGAAAGGTTGCTAAGTTTTATCAAATGTATTCAATTCAGATTGGAGCAAAAGTTGAAGTGTCTGTTAGTTTGGTTCGTGCACTCGGTGCTGTTGTTAAGGGATTCGTCGAAAAAAGTGGATTCAAACCAAATCAAAATAGTAGTTAATTTAAATTTCTTTGAGAATTATCCATAAGGAAAATAGTCGTTTAGGGTAGCATAGAGTTGTTTGAAGAAGTCTGATTTGAATAAACAGGGTAAAAAAAAATTTAATAAGAAGAATAATGCCTTGTATGCTTTATATGATTTTTCTAGGAATTTCTGATACTTATTATCTATCATCTTATCGATATATTATAAGCTCTTATATGGTTATGTAGTAACATAGACTTTATTAATATATCTAATCTCTATTGACTGCGGAGTTGGATATATGAGACTTTATAAACTTGTCTAAACTCACTTAATTGTTTAAATATCAATAATTTATTTTTCATTAATTAAATATTCTCTTTTTTATATTCAACTAGTCATAGTCTATACATATTTATCCTAACCTAGTAAGTTTATTATGGATGAAGGTCTTAGGATAGACTTGCCTATAAAAAGTCAAGTACCAAATTAAGCCTAATCTATCCTATACTAAAACTTTCATCCATAATAAACTTAGTGGATTATGATATACATGTATAGACTCTAACTAGTAGAATTTTAAAAAGAGAATGATTAATTGATAAAAAATAAACTATTGAAATTTACACAATTAAAAGAGTTTAAATAAATCATATGATCATATAAAGAGTAAGCATAAGTTGAACATAGTAATTAGAGGTGTATGAGGATGAATTGTGGATGAACAAATAAAATTCTCATAACATACTTGTGTTTAATCAACATAAATTCCGCATAAGAATGTTGATTGTATAACCACAACTCTTTCTCGTACACCTTAGATCACTACCTCCAATTTATGTGTACTCATACATGATCACATGACTTGTTTAAATTAGTTTTATTGAATAAATTTAGAAATACAATTTATTATTACTTAATTTTACTCCATTTTAAATTTTACTAGTTATGATCTATATATTAGTATCATATTTTAGTAGGTGCAGTATCAATCATTGTTTAACATAGATATAAACCTGAATATATCTTACTAATGTCAGAGTGTAATTTACATTTTTCAGACAGACATCACGCAAATAGAGATATATCGAATGTATAAAGGGTCTATATATTTTGACAACCGATAAATATTTATATATTCAAGTTTTACAAAGGTAACAAAATTTATACTTAGATTATTTCTTATTGATTATTTTATTTGGTTTATTAAAAATAGCATGCATAATAATAATATACATGCATTAAATTATACAGCTTGATATCATGATAATTTTTTAGAGCATTTTTTTAGTTAATCATTCTAATTCATGCATTAAAATCATTTCATTATGAATACCATGAATTTTTATATATCAATAATACATAATGAGTGGACTTGATAATATATATTAATAGGTAGTGTACAAATATGTAATATTTCAATTGATCTAAATTAAATCGGAAATAATTTCTACAATAGCTGACACTAAGTTAATCAAAATTCTGGGGTCAATAAAAAAATATCCCTCGACACCATTTGATTACCCTTTGATTTGAGGATATATGCATTTCTCTCCCTATACAAGAAAGAATAGATATATACGATTCAGAAATAAATTCAGATTAATATGAACTGTGACTATTTAGAATATTGGATAGAAACTATGAAAAAAATAAGATTATTAAAACAATTAATGCAAGAAAATTTATACATGTAGCAAAGAACCCAAGATATGTTATACATAGAATATATAACGTAGAGGAAGTTACATATTTTATAAAGTAAAATATATTTTATCATAAAATTCTTTTGATAATTGTTCTAATCTAAATATTTCTTTAATATTATTTATTGTATATTCTATGTATAACATATCTTGGGTTCTTTGGTACATGTATAAATTTTCTTGCATTAATTGTTTTAATAATCTTATTTTTCCATAGTTTCTATCCAATATTCTAAATAGTCATAGTTCATTTTAATCTGAATTTATTTCTAAATCGTACATATCTTTTCTTTCTATATCTAATTCTTGTAAATCTATTTCATACCATTCTTGATTTAATATATCTTCTATATCATGATCAAATATTTTTTCCCATATAATTCTTTTTATGTCAACAATTTCTATATCTTTAAGTATATATAAGATCAAAGTTTTATAGATTTTTATTTCATCATACATTGTGATCATGTTTATTTATTTATGCAGGTTTATTTTCAATTATTCCTTCCTATCATATCATAATTCAATTAAATTCATATTAGTCTATTATAAGCTAGAGTATCGTTATCATGTTTTTCGGTCACTACTAGCATCGTACTTTAGCGGATAATTACTGCTTATCAGCGCCTCAACCTTGTGTACTCCCCTAACGGCATCCCTCGCCTACCGGTTTCCACTGTGGGATGGCATAGTCTAGCAATTTTCTCCCTGTTTCCCGTTTACTAGCAAACTACAATTCATGATTCAAATATTTCTAGTATATAATAACTAACATAAATTTAATCAATCATATATATGATATTAAGGAATATATGAAATTAGTTCTGCATAATGGTTAAACAATATACCTTTGTCTCTTGATTTTCCATGCTATCTAAAATATCTGACTTGATTTCGGATTTCTCCATTTTTTAACTTAGTTTTTATCTTGAGAGAGGGTTTTGAAAGAGTTTTTATTAACTTAAGCTTTTGTTTGGCATTGCCTGCCTTTCATTTACAATTTGGCAATCTATATATACTAAATTCTAAACCTGCACATAAGTGCGCCTACTGTATACTTTACGACTTTTTAAACAAAACTTTAAAAATGGCCGGCTATACACATTGGCCTTTCAAAAAAGTAAAAGCTATTTACTATACAAAGGAATCTTATCTCTTATTTTTACATTTTTTCAAAGATATCTATCCCTTTGACTGCCACCCTTTTTTTTGTTTATATCTATCTTTATGTCCTTTTCTTCTTTTGTCTTTGTCGTCATTTTCTTTTACTATAACTCTTTTTCTTCATCCTTATCTTATTTTGCATTCTTATCTCTTCATCTTTATTCCAAATCAGCATCTGATATAACGTTATCGTCTCCATTGCATTTGAAACATCTGTGATCTGGGTATTTGTGTCCAATAAGTTTACAATATCTAATGAATAAGTCTTCTGAAATAAATTCTTTCTTTAATACTCGTGTTGTAGGTTGTTCCTCTGGCTTTAGTAATGATAAAATCCATCACTGAACTTCATCCATATCTGCTCTTCTTAATTACCTTGAGTTTGAATATATCATAACTTGATCTCTAGCGTAATAGCTCCATATGGCATTTCCATTTAAATAATTATTTGCTAATTCTTGTATGATAATTGATATACCAATTATTCTTTTATTGGCATAAAAACTTGGTATTTCTATCTTTGGTACTTCATTCTGATGCCCAATATCTTCTGGTATGATCATATCTTTTGTTAATCATATCTTAATAACTTGAATTGGAGATTTTACCTCCTCATAAAATATTTCTGCTGGTGCTGTATAAAACTTAATATAAAATAAGTTTCCTTTTGTAACTCTTTTATATGTAATAAATGCTTTGTATAACTCTAGTATTCCACTGATTTCTTCTCCATCATATGTATATATTGTACTTAGTAATCCATAACTGTAACATGTTTTAACTAGATTAGCACTAGTTTTTGGTTGTGCTATAAGTCTATTGTATCCTTGTAATTTTTTAGTTATATAGTCTTGACTTGGATCTTTGGTTTGGTTAGATCTGGGGTTGAGATTTAGATAAGTTTGGATTCTATATATATTTTCAATGTAGGTTTGTGTAATATAATTGTATCTTTTCTTTTCACTCTGATTTTGTATACTCACTGCATAGGTAGAAGTTCGTGGTTCTATGGGTATTTGTTTTGGTGTATTTTGAATAAATGGTTTTGCAAATAACTGGTTTAAATTTGTATTTCGTGGTTTTTCACTAACTTTTGTGCTTGTACCTGCAGCTGTATTTAAACAAACATTATGGATTTTAGGGAGTTTCCCATCGTCTCCTTTTATCTCTGGAATTTTACCGTCTTCCGATCGACGTAGCTCCGCATTTTTATAGTCATGCTGCTGACTTATATTAGCTTTAGACTTCAGGTTATCTTCATTAGTCTTTAGCTTTTGTATCTCATTGTCCATACTATCAACTTTAGTACAAAGTGTAGTAATGTCTTTGAGAAGCTTTTCAATTGTATCTTCGTCTTTGTTCTCAGTCTGAGTAGCTTTGTCTTGATAGGTAGTCTGCAACACCATTCTTATTAGTCTTTATCACTTCAATTGTAAATGTAAAATTTAATATATTTAATACCAATCTTCTAATTTCTTTCGTTGTTACTGAATCTTGTATTTTTCTGGTTAACCACCATTTTGCTTGTGTATTATCTGTTCTTACAATAAATTTGTTATATATAATATATGGCTCAAATGTTAATAAACATTTATATACTGAAAATAATTCTTTCCTATTTATTTCCCATTTTATTTTCGTATTTGTATATGTGCCTGAATAATATCTACAGTGATATTCTATATTATTATCATTATATTTATATTTTAATACTCCTCCATAACTTTTTTCACTTGCATCAGTTTCTACTATATAAATAAATTTTTTATCTTCATCCGAAAAATATAATTTTGGTAATGTTTTACATAATAATTTTATCTTTTATATTTGTGTTTGATCTCTATTATCAAAATGATATTCTACATCTTTCTTTAGTTTTTGTTGTAATAGTTTTAAATTTTCTGCTAATTTTGGTATATATTCTCTTACTTGGTTAACTAAACCTAAAAAGGATTGTAATTTCTTTTTTGTATCTAATTGTTCATTCGAGGTTATTATTTTTTGTACTATATGCGTTTGCATTTTTATTTCATTTTTATCTATTTGTATTCCTAGAAATTCTATTTGTTTTTTTCATTATTTCTGCTTTCTTTTTACTTAAACTTATTCCTGAGGGTTGTATTATACGTATAAATTTTTCTAATAATCTTATGTGTCCATCTTGCGTTTTAGAATATAATAATATATCATCAATATATACTACACAATTTTCTAGTTGTTTAAAATAGTTATCCATAAAATGTTGAAATCTACCTGGTGCATTTTTATATCCAAATGGTAATACATTCCATTCATAAAATCCTTGTGGTACTGTGAATGCTGTAAGTTTTTTAGATTCTTCTTCTAACTTTAAATGATAAAATCTTGATTTACAATCAAATTTACTAAAGTAATTATATCCTTGTATTTGTCTTATCTTTAATATTTTATTTGGTATTGGATAATTATATGTTTTAGGTTTTGCATTAAATTTCTATAATCAATTACCATTCTACTTTTTCCTCTTTTTTGTTCACTATATTTATTAACAATAAATACCGGACTTGTATGTTTACTATTACTTTCTTGTATATATCCATTTTTTAGTAATTCACTTATATGTATTTTAAATTCATTTAAATCATTAAAATTATATTTTATTGATTTTTGTGTTATTATACTATTTTCATCAATCAGTTAAATTTTAACTTCTGTTTTATGTTTTTCCCATCCTTGTAAAGGATCTTCGCCATATAAGAATTCTAATTTTTCTTGGATTATTTTTACTTTATCTAAGGAAAATATAATTAATTCTATTCTAGGGTCTTCTTCTTTTATATTTTCTAATTTTTTGTGTAATTTTTTCACTGCCTTTAATCCATTCTGTTGTTTTTCTTCTTTTGTTACCTACTCTTCTTGCTCCTATCTTTTGTTTACATGGTGTTGTGAACCACCAGTGTGTTTTTGTTATTATATGTGGATATAAATTTTCTAAAAATGACATTCCTAATAACATATCCTTTGTTGTTAATTCAAAATTATATATTTCGTCTACAGTTAATATTTTATCTCATATTTGTATTTTATTTTTTATATTTTTTGCCTTGTATGAGATCATACTTCCTTCATTATTAAATCCTGTTACTATTATTGGTGTTTTTAACTTTTCCCATTTTTCTTCTGGTAAACAATTGTATTTACATATATTAGCCTCTGCTCCTGTATCTATCATTGGTGTATAATATCTGTTATAATATCCTTCTATTATTATCTTCGCGAGTATATATATTTTCATATATTTTTTATATCAGTCCTTTTTATTATGACTTTTTTATTTTGATAATTTATCGTTAGTTGTTTATCCTCTCTATTATATCGTTTTACTTGTTCTAGCCATTTTATTCCTAATGTTATATTTTCATTTCCTTGATATATTTTAAATCTTATTATCATTGGTATACCTCCAATTATTATTTCTTGTTCCGTTGTTTCTTCAATATTTATTAATACTTTTGATAATTCTGAACATGAGTGTTCCTTAGTTATTATTTTATCTTCCATTACTAACTCTCTTGTAATATAGATTTCTTCTTGTCCTATATTTATTAGTATTAAATATTTTCTTTGCTCCATTATTCCTGTTATATAATAATGATGCGGTTTTATTTCTTCTTCTATTAATTTTTGTGAAATTATATTTATTCTTTTGGAACTATTTGAAGTACTCATTTTTGATGATGTTTGTGGTATATCATTATTATTTATTCTTTTTGATGTACTTAGTCTTTCTTATACTATCTCTAAATCTTCTTCTATATCAATTTCATTATAACTATAGTCATTATTATCTATAACCGAAACTATTTTTTCAAAGGGGTTTTCTATTTTTATTTTATTTATTTTATTTTTTACTGTTATTTTATGTTTTGTTGTTAAAACATATAAGTTCTTACATCTGGCTGTAAATATTTTACTTCCAGGTGCTAGTTCTATTCCTGACATTTTCCAATATAATACTAATGATTTATCTATATTTCTGTCATTAATTGCTACTGAGTAATTAACACTTATTATAAATTTAAATTTTTGGTATATTAAATTACCTTTTACTACATTATTATACTTTTTTCTATAGGTTGTATAATTCTGTCATCTGCTAAATATATTTCCATAGGTGTATCTATTCCTTCTCTAAAACATGCTTTTATTAATATTTCAGTTCCTCCTAAATGCACATATTTAATTGGTTTTTTTGCATTTATTTCTTGTATTTCTTTATTAATTATTCTCTTATTTATTATTGGTATTTTAGCTTTTCCTTTGGTATACTTACAATCTATGATATGTTCTCTTTGGCTTACTACATAATATTCTTCTTTTTGTCTTTTAAACCAATTTTTTATTTTTGGTAATTCTAATATTTTTTCTACACTTAGATCTAATTCTTTTCCTTTTATTTGTTCAAATATACTATTATCAAATATTATTTTTTGTTCTAAAGTTTCTTCATCTTGACATTCTTCTTTATTTATTATTTGTATATCTGCTTCAGTCATTTATATTATAAAATTCATTATTTGATTCTAATTCTATGTCATTATCTATTTAATTTTCAGATATTTCATATATACTATCTTCACTTTCTAAATCATAATCGACGTATTCTATTTGTGTATATTTTTCTGTTTCCATAGTTATTTCTGATGTCTGTTTCCTCTTTGAATTTTTAGGTAATTTACAATCTTTAGCTATATGTCCTAATTTTTCACAATTATAGCAAGTACATTCCGTCAATTTTCTTTTAGGTCTAAATGGTCTTTTAGTTTTGTAATTTTTTACATAATATCTCTTTCTTGGTTTTTTTTATATTTATATGTTGATCTATATTTTTTATAATTTTTATTTCTATTATACTTCTTTTTATAATATCTATCTGTGCAACCAAATTGAGGTGCTATTTTATTTTTGCAACATGCTAAGTTTTTTACTAATACCTTTTCCATTTTTACATCTTCTTTATGTTTTTCACATAGTTCTGTAAACCATCGTTGTAAAAATTTCATTCTAGCTCCTAAAGTATCTGTTAATTCTGCTTCATTCCAACTTTTTATTATTTTTGAACTCAAAGGTTTTGGTAATTTTGTAAAATATAATTTTCTTATTTCCTTACTTTTTTCTATGTTATATGTTCCTTTATAATATTCTCTAAATGCACATGTATATTCATCTATATAACACATATTACATATTGCCAATTTTGCCATTAAATTTCTATTTATAACTTTTTCTTTATTTTGTTCTTCTACTTCTGTTGTCATACTACTAAATTCATTTCTTATAGCTATTTCTTATTTATTTAATATTTCCATAGATGTTATAGTTGTTTCTTCATTAAATTTTTTATTATTTCTTAAAGTCTTTATACTTTCTTCCGTTAAATTTTGTAACCATAATTTTACTGTTCCTATAAGTGTTCTTTCTATATATACTGGTGTTTTTGTCATTCCTATTTTGTTATCTATAATTGTTTTGATATATATTCCATCCAAAATTGAATTGTTTTATTTATATCTGCTACACAGTCTAAATCTAAAAAATTGTGTTGTTCAGTTGTTGGTTTAGGTGTCCATTTATTTAATCTTTTATTCCATAAAATTTTTTCTTTATCATATTTTTCATAACTTACATTATAATATGTTGGATTTCAGTATTTTGGATTTTTTACTCCTGATGTACTAGGTTTTTCATTCATGTCTATATCTCCCGTATTTATTTCTACATTTTTTGTATTATCTATATTGTCTAAAAGTTCTGTATATGTTTCACTTATCTCTGAGTGTTGTTCTTCTAAATCATCGTTGATATAATCAATTCTTACTTCTGGCAGATTAGTTAGATTATCTTGATTACTTTCGTCTGATTTATCTTCTAATTGCAATCTTTCTTTAAATTTGTTTATCTCATTGCTAAGTTTCTTTTCTTTTCTTTTATGTTCTTTTTCTTTTTGTTTTATTTCATACATTTCTTTCAACATTGCTAATTCTTTTTCTAATTCTAAAATTTCTTTATTTTTTACTGTTTCTATTTGTTGTACTTCTTTCTTCGCTTGATGTTTTATTTTTTCAATTTTCATTTTTCTATCTATTTCTTCATTTTCTTTTGCTATCCTCACCATAGCAGTTAAACTATCTTCTAATTTTACAGTTTTTTTTTTCCTAACATTAAACTTAAATTGTCACCTATTTTCTTATATCTTCTTCCTAGATTAGAAAATATTATCTTTATTTTTAATCCTTCATAGTTTTCAAATATTTTTTCGTCTATTGCATATTCTTCCTTATTCATTTATAAATTATGTTGTAGTTGATATTTTAGATTATTTATTTGTATTTCTAGATATAAAATAATATTTCTTTGTGCTATTATAGATTTTTCACAAATTCCTGCAAATATATTACTATTTAGTCTATTTTGTCTTTATCTTAATTCTTTTCTTTTTGCCATTATTATTTTATTAAGTTCTTGTTTATATTCATTATTCATCGTATTTTTAAATATTTAATATATTTTGATTCTAATTTGAAAATAATATCTATCATTTCTTCTAATTCTTTATTATTAGTTTTTGTAATATTAAGTTGTTTATATTTTGGATATAATTTGTTTAATTTTCTTATATAGATGTGTCACGAGATACTCTATTTTGTCTATACACATAACATTAAAGGGCTCGGGATCTTTCGCATTATTAGTTAATTTTCTACATTCATTATATTGAATGATCGTCCAAGCTCTCATTTGAATAATCACTCTAGGTTTCCTTTGAATTATCACCCAAACTTTTATTTTCAATAGAATCATTGTCGTCATTAAATGAATTTGTTGGTTCAATTGGAGGCCTCATATTGACATTTATCCTCAATGTAGGCTTTGAGTCATCAATACCAATATCTAACATGTAAATGCTCACGTGCCTATTCTTTTTTATGAATGTGAAATGTATTTTTTCCCTCTCATTCATTTAATAGCAATCACATCGTCATATGAGCTATTGCAATGCAACACAATTGACACTATCATCCTACTTAAAGATTTTCAATTCTAGCTTTTGGGAGACTCCTCCCATACTCCCATATAATCACTTCCAACAACAACAAATTCAGCTACTGTCATTATAGACTACAAAGATAGATACTATATTACAGTATCAGTCTTTGACAATCGATGAGATACAAAATCTGTACAAAATGCGATTGAATGAGATTGGGGTCAAAATTGAGCTCCTGCATTGACTTAAATATTTTTAATGCTTCTAAACTACTGAAATGTATCTACTAAAGAGTTATCAAGTGAATATAAAAAATTTCTCAAACTTCTAAAATGATGAAAAACTTATTATGAAGTTTTCTTTTTTTTTTTTTACAAAAAAAGGAGTAGGAGATGATGATGGTTTTACCTTTGAAATGGATATTATGGCTGGAAAAGTTGTTGGAATCGACAAAACAGCAACAAAAATGAGCTGATTGTTGGAGACTTTTTCTTTTTCTAATATAATTTAAAACATTGGAAATAAATATATTAATTCACTCTATATTTGTTGAAAAAGAAGAGGGAGACCAAAGTGGAGATGAAAACTTAGGGGGATCTTTTGTATGTCCTAAGTAGGGAATATGGATGATGTCATTAATAGTGGGTATACCACATATTTTCATGAATTTTGTCTTAATGTCCAATTAAGTTTGAAGACCGACTATTTTGTCAAATCTCCCAAGAAAATAACATAGAAAGATTTCCAGATAAAAAATACTGCAAAATTGTTAGAGATAATTATTTTATTAATAATTTAAAGACGTACATTTATAGATATAATCCTAACTAAAAACATAGAAAAATATGCTACTAACTTATCATTAGAATTCAAATAAAGAACTAACTCTTTAATTCAAGTCACGTAGGACTCTAGCAAAATAATTTTAAAATCCTAAAAGTAGCTAACTATTTTATTTCTACAATATCGTGAGATATATTCTGAACACTCCTTCGATTAGAAATTGTAGTCTCATATGAAACTGACCTTGTGAATTAATCTGTCAATCCATCTTTTGTCTTGCAAGACTTCTGTGCATCTTCTATTGGATTGAATGAGAAACTCTTACTCTCATTTCAACTTGTAAAATTTCTTGCTTAGTACACTACTAGAATTTTGGTCTACAACAACATTTTCGCATACGTTGCAAAAGGACCTAAAACCGTTGCCATAGTGCTACAACAACAATTTATCAACCGTCTCACCTGCTCGCGTTACGATAGCTCTATTATAACAGTAAATGTAACGGTTCCTGAGAGGGTTACTATTGGAACCTCTATTGCAACGGTTTTCCTTCCATCTATAGGCACTATAATATTAGAGCAGTTGTAACATTTAAGAACTGTTGCATTAGGGGTTGTGGTAACGATTAACAACCGTTGCGATAGAGTTTGTTGCAATAGAATATTGCAAAAATTGCATACTAATGGAAATTAAAACTAAATATTGCAGCTTATCAAAAGTTTCAAATGTCAAGAAGCAAAAGAGTCGAGCTAAAGCAATAGGTTTATACAACTTTCAATCAATCATATAGAGTAAGGTCTGATCATCACTGCTTTCATCATCCCCTTTGTTATCTTCTCCACCTACAAAAGACTAGAAAAATAAAAGTGTATTGAGAGCAAATGTGGAAGTACGATAGTTCAGATTGAAGTAATTAAATCATTTTTCTAGATCTACTCCACATTTGTGCAAGTGAAACAAGCAAACATTTCATTTGGTCAATCAATTGTGCGTAAAGAAAAAGGCAAAGCCAAAGGAATGGAAGGTTTAATAAGCTAGATCAAAATCCTACTACACTTATCGAGCATATTTTTGTATTTTTTTAATACTATCATGTATCAAGTATGGCATGCTTTATTGAATTAGCATATAAAAGAATACTAGTCAAAAGGCAAACAAACCTCTGAGTTATTATTTTACAAAAAGGATAAAACAAAGAGAATAAGAGATCAAAATTCACTACATGCCTTCTGTTCTTTTAAAAGAATACTAGCCAAAAGGCAAACTCACCTATGTGTAATCACTGAAAAGAGTTGCTCAACAATGAGGGCACGTTGGGTTCGAAAGGAGAAGTATCAATGCAGTTGATATGGAAAGCATGGCTATAAGTAGGGAGAAATCAATTTATCCTTATCAGAGAATTCACAAAAACAAACAAAGGGCTATTTAGGACCAATCAACTCTCTGTACAAAAAGACAAGTAATGCATCAATAAATGCTAGATCAAAACAAGAATCATGGAAGTGGAATAACTGTTGAAAGAGTCTTTGGAAAGTATCAGAACTAGAAACTTCAAGGTATCCATTAGATTGAGATGATGCTGAAGAAGAAGGGTGTTTGATAAGAATCCTAACTAGCAAATGGAGCAAGCCAGATATGAAAAACAGGACAGCTAATATAACTACCATAAAAAGAACAATTGGACTAATCTTGTTTCTAGATGGAGTGCACAACCAGGTAAGTCCTAACTCTATGAAGGTTAGTCTTAATGCTGAAATTTTGATTAGTAATGAAGTCAATCTGCAGCTATATGCAAATGGGCAAATTTATGGTGGTCAGTATGATTAGGAACAGAAAATTGAGAATCCAAATTCCAAACAGGATGTTAATAATAACAAGGAGAATGGGATAGGTACTAATATGTAAATACATCAATCTCAACAAAGATCCTCAGATCTACCAGAATACCTTTCAAAAAATCTCCAATAACTTTGAAAAACATATTCCTAACATTAAAAAAAAGCCAACAAATTATTAACCATAACCAATCGAATGAGAACCTCAACCCTAACTCCTATATGGCCATGAAAAAAGACCATACAACTGAACCTACTCCCTATATTGTTATGCAAATCATGGCTGCAAGACTCAGACACAATCAAGCCATGAATGAAGCACCTATAGAGTTGGTTATCCCTAAAGTTACTACCAAGCACAGCTTACCTGCGATCATTTTCAAGGGAAGGAATTTTAACAACAAAACAGGAAGGGACAGAACTTTCAAACTTTATTCAAACCCTTCCGATTCACCATAACTAGTCATATTCAAGCCATGGAAGTTATCAAGGTCGACCAAAACCAACAAACGAGTGGTCCAAAATAGGCCCTCACTGACAGGCAACAGTGGATTTCTATTTTTTCCATTTTCATTCTAATGTATCTCTTGTTTCATGATTCTTATTCTAACTCTTTAAGAATAATAAAAGAGAAACTTCTCAAATCCTAGCTACTCAAGCGATAGGTGAAATAAAGGAAGACATCATCAATACAAGGGTAATCAATATCGATTGAATAACTCATGGAACAACAAATACAAGATCAATATTAACAGAAATATGGTCTAAAGTATTCGATTTCACCATAACTACCAACAAAGCTTTTAACCCATAGTAGCTAAAAATTAATGGGAAAAGCCCAAAATAAAAAATAACACATCAAATACACTAACTACACCTCAACGATTAAAGGAAAGAAAAGATATTAAAGAAGAAAACTTAAACAACTAAAGTTGAAGTTTCTTCTGCTATAACATCAAAGATGTAAGAGCAAGACCTCCAGTTGCTGAAGAAAAACACATCAAGATTTCTCAGAATTCACTTAAAAACATTCAACCCTCTATTTCTTTTGATTTCACAAGAGTTTCTAGAGAGAAATGGGTTAACGATTGAATAAAAAAAGGGTCTAAGTTTGCCCTAGAATTACAGACAAGAAGAACTTACCATAAGATTAAAATTCCTGTAGAACTCCACAAGCTTGCCCTGAAATGGTGTCCTCCTTGTTGAAAAATAGGTCAAAGAGAAGATGGTGTTAGTGTATGGTCTTTTGCTTGTTGAAGAGATGAGAAATGACTTTAGAAAATGTTTGTATCGATATTCTGATACCTTAGAATGTTAGCGTTATTTTGAAGACACTCTACAAGTTAAAGCCATGGCTATACCTCAAACGACCATGGTGGACTCGGCCAGAGGCAGGAAGCGCTGGCCAGGGTAGATGGCGCAATGCTGGATGGGTATGATTCGCAGAGAAGATCACTTTTGGAACTAGTAGCAAATTTTTGTACCAACCAGTATAAAATTTTAGTTTATTCCATTTTCATGTTAATGTATCTCTTGTTTACTATTGTTCTAACGTAAATCTTCAACAATAATGAAAGTGAATTTTTGATATCCTACACTTGTGAGAGGTGAAATCAATGAATACATCATCAATGCAAGGGATTCAAACCCGATTGAACAACTCAGGGATAGTAATAAAACATCAATTTCAACTTAAATATGAATTACAGTAGTCTATTTCACTATAACTCCAACAAAACATTAAACCCACAATAGCTACAATATAATGGGAAAAACCCAAAATCAGAGAAGTACATCCAATACACTAACCACACCCAAAGATTAAAGACGAAAGAAGAGATTCAAGAAGAAAACCTCAAAAGCTCAAACTTGTAGTTTCTTCAGCTATAACCTCAAACATTGAAGAAGAGAACCTCTAGCAATATAAGAAGAAAATCTCCAGATTCCTCAGATTTTTACCAGGAAACATACATCCCTCCATTTCCTTAGATTTCACAAGATGTTCCAAGAGAGAAAAGAGAAATAGGTTCAGATTCGTGTTTATCTTTCCCTAAAATGACAGATACGAAGAACTTACAACAAGATAAATATCCTTGCAAATTTCCACCACTTCTGAGCTTAAAAAAAAATACAGTGCTGAAACTTATTTTTAAAATAAGCAGTTATGTGTTTGGATAAAAGTATTGAAGTTAAAAAAAAATTGTTGATGTGTTTGGCAAATAAATGCCGATAAACAGCTTTTTAAATCAAAATGTCTGAAATACCCTTTAAAGTTGTTAACATAATAAAAGTTAATTAATTTATATTTTACAGCCATAAATAATTATATTTTGCTATCATTCACATATTTCTTTCTCATCACAAATTATTTATAAGAGGAATATAAATTTTTATTTAAGTTATATGTGCAACTTATTTTACATTTTAATAATATATAATTTGAATAGATCACTTGAAAGATTTAAGATTCTTTTTATTTTCATTCATTAGATATAGTAATTGTCTATCATCTATACGTGAAAAGGGAAAAATGGAAGAAAGAGATGTTAGGGTTATGTGGGTGATTTGGAGATTGTATAAAAATATTAAGGGCAAAAAGGTAAAAATGTGGTCAACTTAAAACAGCTTATAAGCTAAAAAAAAACACCCCTACCCCAGCTTTTAACTTTTGGCTTAAAATAAGTTTTTTTAAACTTAAAATAAGCTATTTTAAGTATTGTCAAACAGCTAAATAAGTCAAAAACCAGCTTTCAAGTCAGTTTGACCAGCTTTTAAGCTGAGCCAAACAGGCTCGAAATATTAGGTCAAAAGAGAAAGAAGAGTGGCAGCTTTTGTGTTCTTCTTGTTGAAGAGATGGGAAATGAACTTACAAATGTTTACCTCGTTAATTTTGATATATGATGAAGAGAGAAATAAATTATATTCAGAAAATTGATTAAAAATAAAATAGAATGAAAAGCTTATGGTGGGTTCAGCCAAAATAAGAGAGGGAAATCATGGAGGGATTTAATAACCGTTCGATAGAAAATAATTCGCATTAAATGTTGTTATAGATGACTTTATGACAACAGTTTTCGTAATCGCTGCGATATGTAGGTCTATTGCAACAGTTTTCACACAATGGCAATAAATTTATTACCTTGCCGTAGCAATAATACCCAATCCTTTTGGCAACGGCTCAAACTGTTGCAATAGAACCTCTATAGTAACGGTTTATGAAGAGTTGCTAAAAAATCCATTGTTGTAGGCCTAATTTCTAGTAGTGGTAGAATCAAAGATTCGACAATATTTGTCTCCAAATAATAATTAAATCATTCTTCTATTAACTGACCAACATTAAAAGAAATTTTTGTCAATATGAGGAACATCCATTTATAGGTATAAATTCTAACTAATATATATATATATATATGTTGTTAATTCAAATAACACTATAATAACATCGTGAATTATATGGAGATTTTCCTGGAGATTAGTATGAAATTCGTATGAAACTTATTTTCCTCCGAATCTTTATACTAATTTCCAGAAAAATTCCCATGTAATTTACATTTTTCTTATAGTGTAAAGAAATAAATCTTAAACTTAAATAACATAGGACTCTAGTATAATAATTTAAAAACCCTAAAAATAATTAACTATTTTATTTCTGCAATATCCTAATACATATTCTCTAACAGTTATAGTCACAAAAAAATTCAGACCTAACTTTCATCATTTACATGAACTCCATAGTCTGTGTAAGAAGAAATTGAATCAAAATATTTTCAAAGCACCTTAAACGAATAAAAAACCAACTACTTAAGGAATTCATTAGAAGTTGCAAGCGACAAAGAAAATCATAGTAAAGCTATTACTATAAAATAGAAAGAAAAAAACCAGTGTTGTATTTGTCAAAGAAGCGTAACAGAGAAATTTTTAAAAAATATACCATCAAGAACAAAGGAAAAGGAGAATTGGAGCATATGTCTCAAAGGGTATTTACGTGTAATAAAAAAAGAGGAAAAAGATAAAGGATTGTATTTTGAGAGCAATCTTACTTGAATTTTTGTAGTACATGAGATCTGTGACAGCTGATAATAGGATTACTTTAGAATAAGCATTCACCATTATTTCAAGCAACGGTTCACCTTGAAATCTCGACTTCACCATTTCATCTGGCCTCTAGAATATGGAGATTGAAGTACCAATGCAAAAGGAATGGTCTTTATTTAGGATCTGCACAATGTGATTTCAAAATTTTAATTTAGTTAGAAGCTAAAATACTATATCAACACTATCTACCAAACAAAGTATTATAATATCAAACCTTATACATGCATTATTTTCTCTAATATCATTTAGCAAACAATCCCTAAATATCATCATCTCAAATTGCAACAACAAATAATAAATTACGTCAATTAATTTATCCCAGTGTTTTGGGAGGCGAGAAGCGGAAAAAAGCGACGAGGGCTTGCTTCACAGAAGCGAGAAGCGTGAAGCGAAGCGCGCGCTTTTTTAAAAAAAAGCGACATTTAGTATAAAAATAAAAAAATATTAAATAACTAAATAGAGGTAATATAGTCTTAGATTAAAAGAAAATCGATAGTCAATAATACTCATAAGTCATAACATATAAAGCAAAAAATCAAAAATATAATTAAATCACAAAGACTCAAACTCCTATTCTTCAACAAGATCCTCAAACTATTCAAGTGCCATAACCAAGGGTTATAATTGGTAATCATCTTCTTCATCATCAGAAGTGTCAAAAAAAAAAAAAAGAGCTGCAAGCATACACACTGATCACAAAATAAAAACGAAAAAAAAAAGCAAAAGAATTGAAAAAAAAAAAAGGAGGCAGTCAGTAATTGTGAACTGAAACAGAGCAGATCGCAGCAGAGATGAAGAGAAGAAGAAGAAAAAACTACAGCAGTCGCATCGTGAAGAGAAAAGAAACTCACAAGGATGAAGCAAAGGCGAAGATTATATATTTCAAGAGAAAAGGAACTCACAGAGATGAACTAATAAACATCGGTTAAAACTTACCTGCAATCTGATCGAGGTATGAAGAGAGACACAGTCTCAGTCGTGGTCGTGAAGAGAGAAGAAGCGAAAGAAGAGTCGTGAAAGAAAAATTAAGTTATATTGTATATTTCAGATTTTTTAAAAAAAAACTAAATTTTTTTTTAAAAAACCCTAATTGTCGCTTTTTTATAAAAAGCGCGCTTTTGCCTTAGTGTCGCTTCTCGCTTCTTTATCTGAAGCGAGCGCCTTTTTCAGATCGCATCGCCAGAGCGCCTTTTTCAGATCGCATCGCCTCAGGAGAAAGAAGCGCACTGGTGTCGCCTCGCTTTGAAGCGCGCTTTAAGCGCGCTTTTTTGCGCTTTTCACAACACTGCCAACGTAGTGTTTAGTAGATTCTTTTATCTATAATATGTGTAGAATGCCTAAATACATTGTCTAGTAGAACTGTCCATACTTAAATATTTTAGATGACATTAACCAAAAAAAATGATTGTATTAGAAGCAGACATTACAAGTACACCTGAATTCATTATTCCAACTGAGGAGTTGTCGTCCCATGAACACTTCCCATTTCAACCCCACAGTATATATAAAGAGGGTCTGAGATACCTACAAAAATAAAGTGAACCACATTCAACTAATTCAGAAACCGAAATTGAGAGGACCGCAGAAAATTTATAAAATTATAGTTTCGACTCTTAATATGAACGCTTAAGATCACTAATGGAGATAAGAAGATATACTATCTTTATATGATCATAACACATGAAGTAATAGTACAATCATTATATAGTTCTAGACTCCATGTCCTATCTCTAGTTGTTAGACTTAGGCTGGGACTTTGAACCATACCAATATATTTGTAAATCACACTAATTAAGAGATTATGGAAAATTTTAGTAATCAAATTAGCTACACTTAGATCCTTATTTTATCTTGGTGAAAGCATATGTTATAGGAAGTGAAATCACATTAAATTAGTGGAAGCAAGAGTTGCGAATCAAGAGAAGAAAATTAAATAACTAGAATGCATATGACAATATTAATGAAGGATCTTAGAATTACAATTGAATGAAACTTCCTTTGTGTTCCATATTTCATGTTTGTATGTTCTTAAGAACATTCTAATGTTTAGATATTAAAATAGAACTCTACTCGAAAGATCTCTATGATTTGTTATTCAGAACTTTCACAATGGAAGGATAAACAAAGTTCAACACTTACATCAATTGTCCCATTTATTGATTTCTAAGTATCATCTACCTTGACTTGTAAAATAATAAGAACTTCAACAGTTTAATGTTTTAATTATAATCAATCCAAGGGCAACAAAACACTCAATACACATACAAAAAGAAAGATCAAATTGATACCCATGTTTAGAAATAAAAAAGGAGGAGATTCATAAGGAAATAATGAACAACTTATTGTTAGACATTACAAAGCAATGATGCAGCGGAAATATTGTGTGATCGACATACCTCCAGTCATTGTTAGTGATGACATCGGAGTCTACAATTCTTATTTTCTTCGAAGATTTTCTAAGCACTCAAAACCTCACTATTAGATGGTATGAAGTTTTTTATTTTTTAGAAGTAATATATTTAGGGACCTTTGAACCCATGTAGGGGATAATGGGTAATTAATCACTATCCACTAGTGGGATAATAAGTAATTAATCACGTTTTCATTAGTGGGATAATTGATAGTTAAATACCTTCTCATTAGTAGAATAATGGGTCCATGAAGTGGGATAATGAACTCATGTAATGTCACGCCCCTTTTTTTTTCTCAAAATTTTTTTATTTTATTTTGTTTTGAAAGAAAAAGAGTTTTTCCAATTAAAGTGACATTTTTAAAAGGGATAATAATTATTATTCGGAGTCGCCACTTGGAATTGAGTTTTGGTGTTCCGAGTCACCTTATTTAAATCCCTAATCAAAAGAAAATTTGACTCTATTTTTTATTTGTCTGCGAACAAGAAATACGGATAGGCAATTATATTGACCGAGGGGAAGGTGTTAGGCACCCCTCGAGCCCCGTGGTTCTAGCACGGTCGCTTTATTAACTTTGGTATGACTTGACTTAATTTTTGGATATTGTATTATTTAACTTAATAATAAAATTGTTATTGATTCTCAGATTTATTCTAAACTTATTTGAAACTGGGTTATTTATTTTAAATGATCTTTATTTATTTTTATTTTTTTCTTGTGCGTCCATTAATTTCAAAATTGGACATCCATATATTTTTTTCAGCTTATATTTGTATGTTTTTAAATTTTAATGTTATTATAGATAGAATATATATTGATATCTAGTTTCTAAGGATTAGAGTTTGTGTAGGAAGGAGATATTTAGAGTTCAAGTTAATTTAGGATTATATATTTATTTATTTATTTTAGATTTACAATAGGAAAATAAAATTTTATAAGATTTGAAGTTAGTTTTATCAAGAAATCTTAAATAGATTAGGAATATCTTTTTCTAAAAAATAGAAATTTTTCCTTTTATTATTATTATTATTATTTTTTTTGTACGATTTTTTTTTGTTTTAATTTTTTATATATATATTTATTTTCTCTTTGTTTTTTGTGTAACAACTCTGTGTCTCTTTTTATATTTTTTTTATCATTATTTTACAGATTTTGCTTTCTTCTCCTTTTTTTAGAAATTTTTTTTTGTTACTTCTTTGTTTTGTTACGTTATTTTTCATTTTATTTAATTTCTACCTTTTGTTTTATTAATTTTATATTTTTTTTCATTCTACTTCTCTCTTCTTATTTTTTTTTTGATTTTTGATTTTTTTTTCACGTTTTCTTTTTTTTCTCTTTTTTCTTGCACGCATTTTTTTTTTTTGTATATTTTTTGTTTGCTTTTAATTTTTTTATTTTTTACGTTTTTAGTCATTTTATATATATATATTTTTCGAAAGAAAAAAACATTCTATTTATTTATCTTTTCTTTATTTTTATTCTATTTTTTCGTTTAAATATTTCTTGTTTTAACATTCTGTTTTATTACCTTTTTTTTGTTACACTATTTTTTTTAATCATTTTTTTTTCACCGTTCTTTTTCTTTTTCTGTACATATTATTATTGTTGTTGTTGTTTTCTTATGTTATCTCTTTTTTTTTATCACTCTTTTTCATTATTTTTTTTATTATAACTCTAAATAATATTCATATATTATCTTAATAATAAATTTTAGGAATTCGAATTAGATAAGCATCTTATGTTATTCTAAAGACAATTTTTAATCCAAATAATGTATTAAAAACACTAATACATATTAAACATAAGTTTTTTAAATCGCTAATCAATTAAATTTTAGTTCGTATCCTAATCTAAAAAGTCTACAATAAATTCAACAAAATCTAGAGGGAAAGATATGCTAATCTATTCAAATTTAACAATTCAATATCATGAAGCGATATAAATTACAAATTGCATCTAAAGAGCATATTAATAACAATAATAATAACGTAACAATAATAAATATAATACATGCGATTTGAAGAATTTCATACTATTGGAATCAAATTTTCATACAAGTATATTATTTAAATCACGCGAGAATTTATAGTTACGTCGCTGCGAAATTTGATACCACAAAAACAAGTTGTTATCCATGAATTTGGAATCAGGAGCAAAACCTCTAACTCTAACCTAAATCACAAAAGAATAACTCACTTTTCTTCACTTTGCTTTTTTTTCTTTTTTTTTTCAATTTGACTCTGTGTGTTCTATCTCTCTGTATATTTTTTTTCAACTGAACGTGGGGTTATATAATATTTTTTGGGTGAGAATCTGGTGCTAATTTAAAGGAACGTAGTGTAGTGGGATTAACATTAAATTTAAAAATTAGTTGAGAAAATTGGGGTTGAGATAAGGATATAAAATAAATAAATAAATAATAATAGCAAATTAACAAAACAAAAATAAATGAAAAAAATTGTGTAAACTTTAAAAAAATCGTCAAAAAGCAGTAAAAGAAATAAAAAATAAATAGATGGGATAAGACTTTTTAGGAAAATAAGTTAGGAAGTTGGGAATAATTAGGATAAGGTAAAACAAATTTGAAATTTTTAAGACTCCTTTTTTCTTTTCTTTTTCTATACTTTTTCATAATATTTTCTATATTTATTATTATTTTTAGACTAGATATAATTAACAAATAACTTAAATTCTCAACTTCTATTTATCAATTTTTTTATTATTATTAACTTTAATTGATCTTATAATTTTATTAATTTATAATTTATTATTATTATTTTATTTTATTTTAAATATAACCCTTTTTAAATTGGTGTAAAATATATTATGTTGTCGTAAAAAATTAGGTATTCACATGTAATACGGATCATATTAGCATTAACAAAATGCTAACACTTATAACATGTTACCTCAGATAGAAATACAATCCATTTTTATACTGTAAGTAGTGTTTCTCTATTATTCACCACTAAACATTGTTAGGATCGAAAATAAGGAGATGTAAAGCAAAAGCTAGAAAAACATACCTCAAAATCAATGAATAAGAAGACAAACGAGAAATATATATCAAAAGACAGATTTTAACGTGGTTCGGTCAATTAACCTACATTCATAAAAGAAATGTGTACAATATTTAAACATGAACGTACAAAATATAGAGAGAAATAACATCAACCAATTCACTCGGAATACATGGGAGGTTCACACAGGTGAAAACGCATCAAACTTATGTCCCACAAATTCTTTCCCCTAGCCAAAACTCTCAAAGCCCCCAGGTCAACAATGTGAATGTTGATTAAGTTAGAATGAACGAGCATATATTTATAAAGTCAGAAAACCTTTTTCTACAAGAAAAAAAGACTAGTCAATTTTAAATCTTTTTCTAAAAGAAAAACCTATTTATGGTAAAAATATCATGACAAATATAGGGAAAAAAAGCACTAATCTTTTTCTTGTTTTTCTTGATAGTTGTAAACATTAGCCTGTGTCATAATATCTAAGCTTTTGTTCGGAAAATGGATTTAGATTCGATAAAAGAGAGTTTTCATAAAATGAAGGTGCTAACCCTTCATTAATAGGTTTGCTAAGGAATAAGTTGAAAACGCATGTCAGAATAAGGTGACCCAATGAACATTCAAGCGAGAGGTGGGTATGAGTACTTCGTGACATTCACTGATAACTACTCAAAATATGGATATATTTATTTGTTGAGTCGTAAGTCTGAATGCTTTGAGAAATTTAAGGAGTTTAAGGCTGAAAGGGAGAAACAACATGGAATATATGTCAAGTCATGCAATCTGATTGTGGTGGTGAATACCTCTCTAATGAGTTCAGTAGTTACTTATCATAACAAGGAATTACATCTCAAATGTCTGCACCTAGAACTCCTCAACAAAATGGTGTAATAGAAAGAAGAAACAGAACTTCTCTAGAAATGGTTAGATCAATGATGAGTTAATATTATTTGCCTTATTCGTTTTGGGATATGCCTTAGAAGCTGCAAATTACATTCTGAACTTAATTCCTTATAAATATGTTCCTTTGACACCCATTGAACTATGGACTGGGTACAAACCTAGTTTGAAACATATTATGGTTTGGGGATGTCCGACAGATGTATTAAAAGGGAAGACAGAAAAATTGGAACCTAAACAGAAGTATGTATTTTTATTTAATACCCTAAAGGAACGAAAGGTGGTATGTATTATAATCCTAAAGAAAAGAAGGTCATTGTGACTACCAATTCCAAGTTCATGGAAACAAATTCTTTAACAAACCATATTCCTAGGCGTAAACTAGTTTTATAGGAATCAAGCAAAGAGTTAACAAATCAGTCTACTGAAAATAATGAAAACTAAATTCAGACTCCACATGTTAGAGTTAACATACCATTGCATTATAGTAGTGGGAGAGATGTTAATAACCATAAAATTCCACAAGTACAAGATCTTGAAAATTCATTGTATCAAAGTATTCGGAGTAATAATGAGCATATGGTATTAGAGAAAGAAGTTATTGATATCTCTGCCCCACTAGGTGCTAAAGATAACATGGACACTCAAGATCATAGAAATGATGTGGTTCCACTACAAGATCATAATAATGCAAATCTCTCTGAACCTACCCCTACAACTGTAATGTCTCGTCGTAATGGGAGATTGATAATAAAACCACTTCGGTATGCACTCTTGGGAGAGTCTTTTGACAGAATCCCTGAAGAGTTGAATACCGAACATGTGAATTACGATGAAGCACTACAAGATAAAGATGCAGAAAAATGGATTGTTGCTATGAAATCAGAAATGGAGTCTATGTACTCTAATAAAGTCTGGGATCTTGTAGAACCACCTGTAGATAGAGTCAAACCCATTGGATGCAAGTGGATCTATTAGAAAAAGAGAGGAGTAAATGGAAAAGTTCAAACTTACAAAGCTAGACTTGTTGCAAAAGTGATTACTCAGAAAGAAGGGATCGACTATGAGGAAACTTTTTCGCCAGTAGTCATGCTTAAGTCAATTAGAATTCTCTTATCCGTTGCTGCTCATTATGATTATGAAATTTGGCAAATGGATGACCGATTTCCTTAATGGAAGTCTTCATGAAAGCATATTTATGCGACAACCAGACGGTTTCATAGAAAAAGGAAAAAAACACATGTTGTGCAAGCTTAAAAGATCCATTTATGGATTTTAAGCAAGCTTCTAGGGCATGGCACACTTGCTTCGACAATGCAGTAAAGTCTTTTGGTTTTGAACAATGTCTTGATGAGTCTTGTGTGTACAAAAAGTGGAACGGGGATTAAGTAGTGTTTGTGGTATTATTTGTAGATGATATCTTGGTCATAAAAAAAAATGTGGGCTTGATGAATTCAGTTAAGGAATGGTTTTCCACAAACTTTGATATGAAGGATTTGGGGAAAAACTACTCACTTCCTTGGGATTAAGGTTCTACGTGATCGCAAAAACAAATGTTAGGTTTATCTCAGTCTCTTTAAATTTATATAATTCTTACCAAGTTTAGCATGTATGATTCCAAGAAAGAATTTCTTCCTTTTAGACATGGAATTTCTTTATCTAAGGATCAATGTCCTAAGAAAGATGAGAAAAAAGAAAGCATGAAGATAGTTCCTTATGCATCAACGCGGTAGGAAGTCTCATGTATGTCATGTTGTGCACTATACCTGATATTTGTTTTGTCGTAGGCATGGTTAGTAGATTTCAGTCTAATCCTATATGAGAACATTGGACATAAGTTAAGCATATAATCAAGTAATTTAAAAGGACTAGGGATTACATGCTAGTCTATCAATCAGATGAGTTGGTGCCCATAGGGTACACAGACTGAGATTTCAAGTCTGATATGGAATCTAGAAAGTCAATCTGAGGAAATGTATTTACTTTGAGAGGTGGAGCCATTGTTTGGAGAAGCATCAAACAAATCTGTGTTGTTGATTCCACCATGGAAGCCCCATATGTAGAAGCCTCTGATACGCTCAAACTTACTTCTCAAATAAGAAGTAAAGCGGTCGTGTCAAGTAAATAACCCAACTAGTGAGGTTGGGATCGTTCCCACGAGGAAAATAGTTTAGACTTAACTTCAATCTATTATTACTATTGTTCAGTCAATTACTTCCTTGGAAAGCAAAAATGATAAAAGGGGGGTTTTCTATTTCTAAATAAATGAAAATAACTAGCGAAATTGAAAGAGACACTTAACAACTTCAAATGTTGGAGTTTAATCAATTAATGAAAGTAACTAGGGTTTACGTGTTCCCCACAGGTTCATAACTTGATAAGTCTAACTATAACAATTCTTTCCTAGTATCTTGCATGCAAAGTGATAAGTTATGTATTTCTAAATCCTTGGTCCGGCATCTAGAAAATTTCACTCCGCACCTTGGTCCGGCTACGTGTGTTGCTATCCTAACCCTTATCTTTACCTCATATTAAGCATCGTATTCGATATTTGACTAAGTTATTACCTCGTACCAATCAATACTAGCCTATTAGATAGTATACACTAAATCTATGTTGATAATTCTTTTCCTATTATCTACCTCCTTGGTCCGGCAAGTAGCATTAAGGCGAGTTCTAACGTTGGCCATCCGTTAAAAAGACTTCTAAGCGAAAGAATTATTAATACATGCAAGACACTATTCTAGAATTGTTATTTTAGTTAGGTTTTACCTCATTATTTGCCTATGGTTCCCACAACCCTAGTTATGGAGTTTAGTTACCCATAGTCATAATCACAATATTCAAATATATGATATAAGAATTCATGTACTTACTTCAATGAGAAAGAGTAAAATCCGAAAGTTCGCTTGATTAATCAACAAAAATCACCAACAATCAATTCAAAGAATCTCAAAATAATCAAGAATCTAACAATAATCAAGGGCCTAACCAAATAATCCAGAGTCTAACCTAATAATCCAGAGTCTAACCTCAAAAACGAGGTTTTTTGAACTATTTATAAAAAATAAAAACCTAATTAAACAAGGACTCTATTTGCTGGAAATCTGCCAAAACGCGGCTGGGTCGACGGACCTCACGACGGATCGTCGTGGTCACGACGGACCGTCATGGACTCCGTCGTCCCATACTTGTGCAATTTCTTCTGCTGCTTTCTTCATTACCCTCGACGGCAAGTATGACGGACCGGCATAGGCACAACGGTCCGTCGAGGGTCTTCGTTCCAAAACACTTGAACTCTTGGAATATGGGTACTGGGATTACTTCTCTGAACTTCATGACGAACCTGCAGGACGGACCGTCATAGACACGACGGACCGTCACAAGCTCCGTAACCCCACACTTGGTCAGACTTCCCCATCTTCCTTCAGCAGCTGCACTACGCTGCCACCTACGGACCGTCACAAGCACGACGGACCGTCACAAGCTCCGTAGGTGGTCTCTTCTGCATTTCTTCGCTCAAAAACCTCCGCATACATCTTTGAACAGATTTCATGCAAATAAGGAGAAACTTATATAAAAATTAGCACAAAAAGGCTTTTGGACACACTAAACTTAAGGAAAAAGTATTAATAATACCATGAAACCACGGTATATCAACACCCTCAACTTAAATTCGTTGTTTGTCCTCAAGTGACGCACTATGACTCAATACACAATCTTTGTACAATAGTATCCATGTTTTATCCTTTGCAATCATTTGGCTATCAATCCCGATTAATCTCATCATATCTATGCATGCTATCACTATTAGGCTTGAATTATGTGGGATCAGAACATGACACAGACTCACCATGCACTAACACCTATCCTCTTCAATTTCTCACCGAGGTGCTAACAATTCCGGTATTGCAACTAGTGTCCTCACTTTAAAACAAAATCCTCATTTTTCACACAATGATTTCAGTTTGAGTATAAGGATTACTTTTCAACACTCACTCTCAGAACAAATTCACACTCATTCATACATATTGCCATAAGCTTGCCCTTATTTTCACTGCTTTAAGTTCGCCATACAACTCTTAGGATCACGATAGGACTTTCTTAGCTTGTAACATAGGCTCAGGGTCAGGTAGGGTATATTTAGGTATACTTTAGTGACTTTTTGCCCTCCTTGACATATCGGCTAAACATACCACTTTTTATCATTTTATTTCGCCCAATTTCTCATATTCTTTCACCTTGCTATTTTCCCTTCTTTCTTCATTTGTGTAAGTGACTCTCTTCTTTTCTTGCTTGTATTTATTGTATTTTTTTATTTCACTTTTCTTTCAACTGATTCTTGAGTCACTTTACTTTTGTTCTTTCTCTCTCTTTGTTCTTTCAACCCCACTTTCCAGAGCATTCCTCATAATAGCCACCCTCAACTCATAGCTTTGCCATGAGTCAAAGTACACAATACCCAAAGTTGGGTCAGGGCCATAAAAAAGGTTGTTTACTGCATTAGCCACCCTCAACTTATGCTTTTGGCATAAGCTGAGGTGCACATGTCCAAGGAGGGACCAGGGCCAACACATTATTCCCAGAAAAGATCAGTTGGGGTGAAAAAGAAAGGTCTAATTTAAGCTCAAATCATTTGGATCAAAGAAGGATAAATTTCATTTGGTTTTCTTTTATTTAGGCTAAAAATGGGCTATATTGAATAAGGGCCTATGATCCTTTCCTAATTGTCTATTACAGCTTACTTTTAGCAGGACTAACCAGGCAAGTTCTAGCTCAGTACAAATAGTGGACTATTCAAATCTTCCTCACACTCACTTGACATCTCATCACTCTACCAGATTATCAGACACCTAGTTCGAATTTTAGACTTAGGGTCATGCAGTGGTGTACCTCTATGTCATGCTTAGAGCCACACATTTATCAATTACTATGCCTAGTCATGCATCATTTTCCATTTTATCAGGATATCATTTTAGCCATCATGCTCCAGAATTAAACTATGTACACAAGATATAGACATGCCGGTTCAACAGAAAAAATAATCAGTCTTTTGGGGAAAAAGAACACAGGCAAGAAAACCCCAAAAGAGGATAGTGAATTGGGCTACTCAGACTTCACCCTAGCACTCACTTTCCATTTACCCCACCCCCAACAAAAAGACATGCAATTGTCCCCAATGCATAAAAAAATTGAAATACTAGAGTGGTAGGTGAAGCAAACCTGGGGCGCAAAGCGCCGACGATCAGCAAGCTGGTGGGTCCGGTTCCCCGGAACCCACTACCTCTGTAATCTGGACACCCTTAGTGGTGTCCTCAGCATCAACAACACTATCAGCAGTGCCTCCCGCTATCTCCACAGTTCTGGAGCTAGACGCCATAGCAACTAACTCTCCTGCTCTCATCTGACGGCCTCCTCTTCAGCAAGCGAGGCTCTCCTCGCAGCCTCAATCTCACGGCGCTCCTTCTTCCGTGCTCGAGCTTCATCCTCCTCTCGACCCCTACGCCTCTTGGCATGCTCTCGAGGGGGAGGTGGTGGAATCTCTGAAGTGGCGAATAGGGCCGCCATCACTGTGTCTTCAGCAGGCTCTGCAGAAGGGGCCTCAGACTCAGGCACCCTAGCCTCTAAGATCATATCAATATCTGCACGAAGACTGTCGACTGCAGCCTGAAGGGTCGACACATCCACCGGAGGGGCTGGACGGGCTAGCACCCGCAACTCAAAAGCGTCCAAGCGCTGATGAACCTCAGCAATCTTCCGCTCTGTGTGCTGGACCATTCTCCGCTCCAAGCGCTCTTCTGCATCGGCAATAGACCTCTGCATCCAAGGCTGGATATGATGCAGAAGTGTACCCATTTGCGCCTCTAATTTCTGGACCCTAGCAAGTGGGACCAGAGCGGGTAAAGGGGCTGAGCGAGAGGAGCTCGGGGCAGTGCTACTACCCGGGATAGACTCGACCGGGGTAGTGTCAGTGGAAGCCGCCTGCATAGCCGTGCGGGCCTGTGCTACCGTCTCAGCCAGATTGTCACCAAGAGGAGGCAACTCTGGACGGGGCCCTCTGCGTGGAGCCAACTCATTGGCCTCATCCCTGATGAGGCCGATATCAACAGTGCCCAGAGGGGTCTTGAGCTGATCAACGTGCCATATAGGCACACCTGCGGACCTGCATAGAGAAAATATCATGCACGGGAAAGGGTAAGTAGTTGTGACCTTAAAAGCCCTCTCGTGCATGACCGCCTGTAGAAGCCACGCAAAATCCACCTCAAACCCGGCTATCATCGCCGCCATCAGTACTGCTCGATCCCATGTGACGATATTATCAGCGGCTGTGGGGGAAAGGCAGTGGTGGACAATCAACCACAAAAACTTCGCCGTGGAAGTCAGGTTGGCCTTCTTGGTGGCCCCCTTAGGCTCGGTCACCCAGTCGGCACCCTCTCCATCAACGGACAAGTGCAGGGCCATCCACCTCTTGGTGGTCTCTCTCAGCGATGGCTCACGCAGGAATTGGCCATCTTTAACAATCTGCCATCGGTAGTCAAACTCGGCAGTGAGAGGGGTCCGATTAGCATCAACATCCTCACCGTATAGAAACCGACGGATGGAAGGCAGGGAGATATCAACCTGAACGCCACGTACTCGGACCTGCTACAGTGGGGCCTGTTTGGCGGGGGCAGCCCACTTATCAATCTGTGATCGGAGAGTCGCTACGTAGGATGCATAGAACTCTCGGACAAGCTCTTCACTATAACGTCCCAACGGACGTGCTGTCCACTCCAGTCGATGTCTGGTGAAGAGATTGTGGATCTCAGGCATCGTCGGGAGACTTCCGGTAAGGACCCGCCGCTCCAATGTAAGTGTCCGAGTCATAACTCCTTTGTCATTCAAGAACTTTGCATCGGAATAGACTTGAAATTGCCCGTCGACACACCACCGGTTGGGCTTGTCAGTAAGCGGGGTGAGAGCACGAGCTGGTGAACCAGCTGTGGATTCCGAACTGTCAGCCTCATCAGACGAGGCCGACGCTGCAGCGATGACGGGTGTGGGAACCTCAGCAGATTCGGAGGCTTCCTCCGACCACAAAACTCCTAAGGACCAGACGCTCCTTCTTCATTAGTGGCTGACCCAGAAGGTGTGCCGGTCAGTGTGCGCTCCTCATCAGACTGGGAGGCAGTGACTACGCCGGACGCCACCTTTTTGGGTGTGGCTCTGGTAGCACGTGCAGCACGGGATGGGGTGGAAGTGCCTGGGGGCACGTACTCGGGGTCATGCTCATCATCAGAGCCAATGATCAGGCGGGCAGACGGGGCGACAGACTTCGATCGCCCGCGTGCATAGACTCGATCTTGTTTTGGTGCCATAGAAGATAGTACCTGTAAAGGATCAATATTAGTACTAGAAGGAGCAAACAAGACAAGCAAAGCCACACAAAATAAATAAAAAAAATTAAAATAAAATGACATTGCTATAGTAACAGTGAAACACAACGGACCAGGTGACGGCTCGTCGTGAGTACGACGGACCGTCATGCGGTCCGTCATGTCTTACTTAGACTATATTTATATGGAGAACCCTGAAGGAGAGTCTCTGACAAGTATGATGGTATGTGCAGGACGGACCGTCATAGGTACGACGGTCCGTCGTAGGTGTCCGTCAGAGGACACTTGAAAAAAAAATATGGAGACCCTTAGGAGAGGGGTCTCTGACCATCAAAACGTCATGCAGGACGGACCGTCGTGGATATGACGGTCCGTCGTACTTGTCCGTTTGAGGACACTTAGAAAAATAGAGGGAGACCCTTAGGAACAAGGTCTCTGACAACCAGAACGGTTGTGCAGGACGGACCGTCGTAGGGATGACGGTCCGTCACATGTGTCCGTTGGAGGACACTTAGAAAAAGTGAGAGACCCTTAGGAATAGGGTCTCTGACAACCAGAACGATTGTGCAGGACGGACCGTCGTGGGAACGACGGTCCGTCGCATGTGGCCGTTGGTGGACACTTGGAGAAAATTGGACAGTGGGGTGTTAGGGCTGTTGGAACGGACCCAATGACGGTCCGTCGTGGGTACGACGGTCCGTCATTGAGGTCTCGTTCTGTAACTCAGTGACAGAACTGGAGATGCCCCATTCATCCCCTATGACCCAAATCGAATTGGTAGTATTTTGACCTACATTTGTGTAACCCAAATACCTAGTAAACTAGCAATGCTAAAGCACCTATTTCTAGGGTTTTAACACGGCAATTTTGAGGATTTTTTAAACCTAGGTCAGATAAAATTTGATAAAGAATGAACATATCAAGAAGAAATAGGCTACTACTAATTGATAAACAAAAATGAAATATAAATGAGTAGAAATTAGAGACACATACCTGAGAATTTGAGAAAAAAAAGAGGGAAAGGTACTTGGTGATCAAGTAGACACCCACAGCAGCAGCTCCGACTAGTAGATGATGAATTTTGAGGAATTTGGAGAATTCTGGGAAAATGATCGGTTGTAAGAGAGCTTTGAAAGTTGAAAAGGGAGGGAAATGGGAGAAAGAGTGAAAGAATGGGGTGAAATGAAGGGGTAGGGGTTTTAAATGATGAATTTTTAAAAACCCCCAGCCGGGTCGGGTCGGGTACGCTTCATTAAAGACGCGACGATTCCCCGACGACGGTCTGTCTTGGTTGTGACGGTTCGTCGTTGGTTCCGTCGCGTGTGCCCTAGTTTTAAAATAACAGAAAGATATACCTGGCACGACGGATTCATGCGACGGTTCGTCGGTGGAGCAACGGTCTGTCGCTCTATCCGTCAGTGACTGCTGCAGAGTAATTTTCTGCAGAATTTCCTGGTGATGTGCCTGCAACTTTAAAACCCATTAGTAGAAAATGCTACCATTACTAGAAAGAAAAAACTATGAGTATTGGGTTGTCTCCCAACAAGCGCCTGATTTAACGTCGCGGCACGACTGAGGACACTGAATTACTCTGCCTTCATCAAGATGGTATGCCTCTATCACTTCATTCACCGATGGAGTATGCCCAAAATAGAGTTTTATTCGTTCTCTATTCACCTTAAACCTCCCTCCTTGTTTTTTAACTCAACTGCTCCACGAGGGAATACTTGGGTAATCAAGTAAGGGCCAGACCGTTTGGAATGGAGCTTGCCCGGAAGCCAATGCAACCTTGAACTGTCTAAAAGCACCAAATTCCCAACCATAAACTCTTGTTTTTTCACTTTTTTGTTCATTCTCCTTCTTCATCTTTTCTTTGTGGGATATGGCGGTATCGATTGGAGCTCACCACTCTGCCTCATGGACCTACAAATGTTGAAGGTCGTTTCTTCATTGTTCAACCAAAATTTCATCTGCCCCTTTTCCATATCAACTAAGGCTCTACCTGTAGCAAGGAATGGCCTCCCAAGAATAATAGGCACTTCAAAATCGACTTCACAATCAAGAATAACAAAATCTGCCGGAAATATGAATGACTCCACTTTTACTAGCACATCACGGAGTAACCCTATAGGCCTTTTCATTGTTCGATCAGCCATCAGTAGCCGCATCGCAGTGGGTTTTGGGTCACCCAAACCCAACTTCTTGTAAATCGATAGGGGCATGAGATTTATGGTTGCCCCTAGATCACATAATGCTTTTGCAAAATGTAATGACCCGACTGTAAAAGGAATAGTGAACGCACCCGGATCTTCTTTCTTTTGTACGAGAGATCTTGTAGCAATAGCACTACAATGCTGCAGTCTATCATCATCCTCGAAAGTGACCGATCTTTTCTTTGTAACCAGATCTTTCATAAACTTGGCATAACCGGGCATTTGTTCTAGAGCTTCTACCAAAGGGAAATTGATAGAAAGCTGCTTCAGCATTGTTATAAAACTCCGATATTTACCATCCTCGGTCTTTTTCACTAATCTCTGAGGGAAGGGTGGTGGTGGTCTAGGCATGGGAATTACCTTCATAGGGACTTCTGCATCTTTTTTCCAGTGCTCTCTTTTGATTCACCACTACCCTTTACCACCTTATCATCATCCTTTCTCACCTTTTCCTCATTAGACGGCATAGGTAGGTCAATAGTTTGCTTACCACCCCGAGTAGTGATTGCCATACAGTGTGCATCATTTTTTAGATTTTGGACAGTGTTGCTAGGAAGAGTGCCCGGTTGCCGTGTGTTCACAGTCGCAGATAATT